>NC_138205.1:2864300-2869300 GCF_964194415.1 Vipera berus | reverse complement strand
CTGGACTAGATGACCTCCGAGGTCCCTTCCAGCTCTGTGATTCTGTGCAAATGTTTTGCACATCCTTGCAACTCGCTTCTAGATTTAAGACTTATTTTCACAAGGATGCCTTTGCTCTCTGAAACTTAATTCTTTACTCCTCCGTGGAGTGAGTGGGTCTTGTTCCTTTGGGGGGTTAAAACTGCAGAGTGAAGCCTCACCATTCCAAGGCAGTATATCTGAAATTCCTCTCTGTGAATAGGAGGAGATGGCCAAGGGGAGACGGTTGCTCAGCCTTGCTTGAGAGTCATCCTTGAGGTTCCCTCCTTCCTCCCTCCCTTCGCTCCTTCCTTCTTTTGCTCCTTCCTTCACTCCCTCTCTCCCTTCCTTCCTACCCTTCCCTTCTTCTCTTCCTTCCCTCCCTCCCTTTGCTCCTTCCTTCTTCCCTCCTTCCTTCTCTTCCTTTGCTCCTTCCTTCCTTTGCTTCTTCCTTCCTTCACTCCCTTGCTCTCTTCTCTCCTACCCTTCACTTTCCTTCTTTACTTCCTTCTTTCCTTCCTTACTTCCTTCCTTCCATTCCTCCCTCTCTTCTTTCCTACCTTTCACTTTCCTTCCCTTCTTCCCTCCCTCCCTCCCTCCCTCCCTTCCTTCCTTCCATTCCTCCCTCTCTTCTTTCCTACCTTTCACTTTCCTTCTTCCCTTCTTCCCTCCCTCCTTCCTTCCTTCCTTCCTTCCTTCCTTCCTTCCAACCTTTATTGTCTGAGAGGTTTCTTAAACAAATCAATGTCCATTTTCCCACCTACAGAACAATTGATTTATTTAATTTGTCTATTATTTATTACGATACTTCCAGGTCTCCTTCAAACGCGCTGTTCTACGTGTGTGTGTGTGTGTGTGTGTGTGTGTTTGTGTGTGTGTGTGTGGGTGGTGTGTGTCACGCAATTCAGAAAAACCTGGAGTGTGGAGTATCCCTTTTCAGGATAGTCTATTATTGAATGCCTACGGGAGAAGGGCGGTATATAAATCGAATAAGTAAATCGAATAAATAAACCATCAGCGCCAACGCCCCAAGTTTAATCCAAGGAGACGGTCGCTTTTGTAGAGCCTCCCGCTTCCAGGATAGTCTACCTCTGAACGTGAAACCGTGGCACAGCAGCGCAGGGGAGAGCCCCGATTCTCTGCGGGGAGCGGAGGGGGGGATATGATTCTCCAAGGGGGCTGGATTACTTTCTCTTCCTTCTGTCCACCCCACCCCACCCCACCCCCAACCTGGGCACCCCTATCTTTACCGTGGGAATCGCAGCCGGGATTAGCTCTTCAAAAGTCTCCGCATTGGCATTTCCCGCCTTTTGTCCCTGGAGGGTTGAACATCTGTCTGCGCCCCCCCCACCTCCCCATTTTGTCTCCAGCAGCCTATAAACTCCAAGAAGGGTGTTGGTGTGTTAAAGCACACAACTGCACACCTTCGCTTCTTCCCAAGAGGGAAAGCGAGGAAAGGCACACCCCGGGCTGGCCAAGAAGGCCGAATTTGACACAACTACTGCTCCTTCCCAGCCAAATAAATAAATAAATAAAGGTTTCCCCCCCCCCCCCACACACACACACAACTCCCCACAGCCTTTGCAAGGTTTTGCAAAGGCCCGTTGTGAAGCAAGTCAGTTGTGAAGGGTTGTTTTTTTTTGACCCGTCTTAGGAGGCTCCTTGCCACCCTTGTTTCTCTGCGGTTGTGACGTTAGTCAGAAAGCAAAGTTTATGGAAACCTTCGGTTTCCTAACATTATTCCTTTTTGCACCTCCCTCCCTCCCTCCCTCCTCCTTTTCTCTAAACTTTTTTCCTTCCTTCTTTTCTTCCTTTCTTCCTTCCTCCCTTTTTCCCTGCCTCCCTTCCTCCAATTTTCTGCTTCTTTCCTTCCTTAATCCCTCCCTTCCTCTCTCCTTCTCATTCCCATCTCCTTCCTTCCTTCCTTCCTTCCTTCCTTCCTTCCTTCCTTCCTTCCTTCCTTCCTTCTTTCTTTCTTCCCTTCCTTCCTCCCTCCTTCTCATTCCCATCTCTTTACTTCCTTCCTTAATCCCTCCCTTCCTCTCTTCTTCTCATTCCCATCTCCTTCCTTCCTTCCTTCCTTCCTTCCTTCCTTCCTTCCTTCCTTCCTTCCTTCCTTCCTCCTTCTCATTCCCATCTCCTTCCTTCCTTCCTTCCTTCCTTCCTTCCTTCCTTCCTTCCTTCCTTCCTTCCTTTCCTTCCTTCCTTCCTTCCTTCCTTCCTTCCTTCCTTCCTTCCTTCCTTCCTTCCTTCCTCCCTCCTTCTCATTTCCTTCCTTCCTTCCTTCTCCTTCCCTCTCCTTCCCATTTCCTTCCTTCCTTCCTTTCTTCCTCTCTCCTCATTCCCATCTCCTTACTTCCTCCCTCCCTCCCTTCCTCCCCCCTCCCTTCCTCTCTCCTTCTCCTTCCTTCCTTCCTTCCTTCCTTCCTTCCTTCCTTCCTTCCTTCCTTCCCTCCTTCCCTCCCATCTTTCTTCATTTCCTTCTTCCTTCTTTCCCTCCCTCCCTCCCAAGGGGCTTCTGGGATGAAGGGAGCTGCCCGCCCTTTAAAGGAACCCCCCCACTCCTTAATCCACTTTTGAAACGTAGCTCCGTCTCCTCAAGGGCAGATTTCGGCCTCCAGCCCTGCTCGGCCATCCGTGACCCAGCCGGTGCCCTTTTTAGGATCGCTGGACCCTAAAATTGCCCGGAAAGCAAGCCAGAAATTCATCAGGTTTGGAAGGGAAACAGGGGGGGGGGCACCAGGCAGAAAGTTCTCTGCACACCATCAGGTTGTGCCAACAAAAGCTGCATCTGCTGCATTTCGGCCTGCGAGGCAGGAGACCAAAGGCAACAGGCATCCAGCAAGGCCCCCCCCCAAAAACAAGACTGTTTAGGAAGTCTTGAAATTCAGGAGAGAGAAAGGGAGAGGAAGAGAGAGAGAGAGAAAGGGATAGAGAAAGAGAAAGAAAGAAAGAGAGAGAGAAAGAGAGTGTGAGAGGGAGAAAAAGAAAGAGTGAGAGAGAGAACGAGAGAGAAAGAAAGAGAGTGTGAGAAAAAGAAAGAGACACAGAGAGAAAGAAAGAGAGAGAAAGAGTGTGAGAGAGAGAAAAAGAAAGAGTGAGAGAATGAGAGAGAATGAGAGAGAGAGAGAAAGAAAGAGAGAATGAGAGAGAGAGAGAGAAAGAAAGAGAGAGAGTGTGAGAAAAAGAAAGAGACAGAGAGAGAGAGAGAGAGAAAGAAAGAGAGTGTGTGAGAGAAAAAGAAAGAGTGAGAGAGAGAATGAGAGAGAGAGAGAAAGAGAGAGAGTGTGAGAAAAAGAAAGAGACACAGAGAGAAAGAGAGAGAGAGAGAGAAAGAGTGTGAGAGAGAGAAAAAGAAAGAGTGAGAGAGAGAATGAGAGAGAGAAAGAGAGAGAGTGTGAGAAAAAGAAAGAGACACAGAGAGAAAGAGAGAGAGAGAGAGAGAAAGAGTGTGAGAGAGAGAAAAAGAAAGAGTGAGAGAGAGAATGAGAGAGAGAACGAGAGAGAGAGAGAAAGAAAGAAAGAGAGAGTGTGAGAAAAAGAGACACAGAGAGAAAGAAAGAGAGAGAGAGAGAAAGAGAGAGAGTGAGAAAAAGAGACACAGAGAGAAAGAAAGAGAGAGAAAGAAAGAGAGTGTGAGAGAGAGAAAAAGAAAGAGTGAGAGAGAGAATGAGAGAGAGAGAGAAAGAAATAGAGAGTGAGAAAAAGAAAGAGACACAGAGAGAAAGAAAGAAAGAGAGAATGAAAGAGAGTGTGAGAGAGAGAAAAAGAAAGAGTGAGAGAGAGAATGAGAGAGAGAGAGAAAGAAAGAGAGTGTGAGAAAAAGAAAGAGACACAGAGAGAAAGAAAGAGAGAGAGAGAAAGAAAGTGTGAGAGAGAGAAAAAGAAAGAGTGAGAGAGAGAGTGAGAGTGAGAGAGAGAGAGAAGATGGGCAGGGGTCTCTCCCTCCCCTGCCTCCATTAGGCACGTGGACAGGGGGGGTGGGGGGTGGGGGGCGGGGGTCCGTGCTCAATCTGTGCTCGAGTGCCGGGTGTGAAGAAGCTCCACACGCATCAAAGGCTCCCTTTCCAAATGGGACATAAAAAGAGGACGGGAGCGAAGAAGGTGACTTTTTCCCAAGGGAAAAAAAAAAATCTTCCAATTTTGCCCCTTGGAGCATCTGGGAGGAGGGGGGGGGGCTCTGGGTTGCCGCCCGCGTCCCCCCCCAGCACCCGCCGCATTTCAATTTCAAAAGGGGGAACATCATCGCCTTTTTTCTCTGCCGCCTCTGGCTCCTTCCCACAATCTCATTTCCAGGCCTTCTCTGCTCTCTTGAGCACAGGGGGGTCCTCGAGTTACGACCTCACCGGAGCCCCACGTTTACGTCGCTAAGCCAGACATTAGTGAAGCGAGCTTAGCCCCATTTTGCGACCTTTCTTTCTTTCTTTCTTTCTTTCTTTCTTTCTTTCTTTCTTTCTTTCTTTCTTTCTTTCTTTCTTTCTTTCTTTCTTTCTTCTTTTTTCCTGCCACCCTTCTTAAGGGAATTGCTGCGGCGTTAAGTGGGCGACACGGTCGTTCAATGAATCCGGCTTGCCCCCGTTGACTTTGCTTGTCAGGAGGTCGCCAAAGGGGATCGCCTGACCCCCCCCCCCCGGGATGTTGCAGCCACCGTCATAAGTCTGAGTCGAGCCTCTGAATTTCGATCAGATGCTGCGACGGTTGTAAAGGGCTCGCTTTTTCCAAGGACGTCGTCACTTTGAGCCGTCACTAAACGAATCGCTGAGGACTACCTGTAAAAGGTGAAGCCGTAATTGTGGCCACGGAGTAAAAGCCTCTCTCTGCATCTTGCAGGATGGAAAAGGAAAAAGGCAGCCGTCCCCCGAATCCCCCCACAAAAGTCTAAAGGGAAGAGGGCCTCTAGACACGTGCAGAGTGCATTTCCAAATGGAACGGCCACAGGCGCTCTTGCCAAATCAGGGCGGATGGGATTGGATGGTCTAAAA
>NC_138205.1:2859071-2864100 GCF_964194415.1 Vipera berus | reverse complement strand
TGATTTGGGGTCTGCAGCCCTTGGACCCCTCCCCCCATCAGTCATGCAAAATGTGGATTATGCTCTGGATTAAGTTTGGCTTAAGTGTTCCTGCATCAGGTGAACAAGGCTCAGGTTGAGCTGAGCCAGACCTGGGACTTGGATGGTTGTGTGAACCGATAATAAAGATATTGAAGACTCTGGAAAGAGTGGGACTGGAGGCTAAAACATACAAGGAACGGTTGCCGGAATTGGGGATGTCTAATTTAATGAAGAGGAGCAGTGTTCCAGTATCTCAGGGGCTGCCCCAAAGAAGAGGGAGTCAAGCTATTCTCCAAAGCGCCCGAAGGCAGGACAAGAAGCAACGGATGGAAACCAATCAAGGGGAGAAGCAACCTGGAACTAAGGAGAAACTTCCTGACACTTAGAACAATTATCCAGTGGAACAACCTGCCACCAGAAGGAGTAAATGCTCCAACACTGGAAGTTTTTAAGAAGGGACGGGACAGCCATTTTGTCTGAAATGGTATAGGGTTTCCTGCCTGAGCAGGGGGTTGGACTAGAGGACCTCCGAGGTCCCTTCCTTCCAACTTTGTGATTCTGCTTAATTCCGATCACGCCAGGATGATCTCAGTTAAAGCAGCTCCCTTGAACCAAGCAGGGACCTTTCTGGCCAGGGCTGCCACTCCCCAAATGCCCAGCCGAGGGAGGATTATGGGAGTTGTAGTCCTTGCACATCTGGAAGGAATGAAGCCCAGGCCAGGGTCTGCTTCTCGTCTGGCGTTGCAACCGTGGGCTGCCTTTGATCCGGGTGCCTCTGAAGCCTCCGAAAAGGGCACTTATGAGGGGTGGGGAGACCCCTTAATTAAACTCCTAATGGGGCTTGAAGTCTGCTTGACTGCCACCGTTTCCAGGGTCTCGCCCCAATCCGGTTGGCCTTTGTTCCTGGCCTTTGTTTCCCTCCTCGCCTCCCATCCCGGGTGGGGGTTTTCCTTAGGCACGCGTAGCTGCCCCCTGATCCGCCTCTACAGCCTTCTTGCTTGGGTGGGTTTCTCAGCGGGTGCCCAGAAGGTCAAGCACGGGGGAGGGGGGAGGGAAGAGAAGCCCAGGGCACCCCAAGCCCATCCTCCCCAGCCAGTCGGTCCTGCCACCCCAGGCCACATTTTGGGGGTCCCGCTTGGAATGTCTCCCTAGCCGTCCATTGATGGGCTCAGCTGCTGGTTGGTTCCCTCCCCCCTTAATTTTGGGGGAGCTAAAGGTCACATAGACAGCTCTCGCCAACTTGACTTTTTGACCTTTCTCGCTGTGGATAGCCCGGGCCCTCCCAGGTTGGAAAGATAGAAAGATAGATAGATAGATAGATAGATAGACAGACAGACAGACAGACAGACAGACAGACAGACAGACAGACAGACAGACAGACAGATAGATAGATAGATAGATAGATAGATAGATAGATAGATAGACAGATAGACAGATAGACAGATAGACAGATAGACAGATAGATAAATGATAGATAGATAGAGATAGAGAGATAGGTAAAGAGATAGATAGATAGATAGATAGATAGATAGATAGATAGATAGATAGATAGATAGATAGATAGATAGATAGATAGATAGATATAGATAGACAGAGATAGTTATAGAGATGGATGGATAGACAGATAGATAGATAGATGATAGGTAGACAGAGATAGAGAGACAGATAAAGATAGATAGATAGATAGATAGATAGATAGATAGATAGATAGATAGATAGATAGAAAGATATAGAAATAGATAGATACACACAGACAGATATAGATAGATAGATAGATAGATAGATAGATAGATAGATAGATAGATAGATAGATAGATAGATAGATAGATAGATAGATAGATAGATGATAGACAGAGATAGACATACTGTAGACAGAGATAGAAATAGATAGAGAGATAATCAGAGAGAGGGATAGAATCCGTCTATATCTATCATCTCTGTCTATCCATAATATCTATCAATCATCAATCGATTGAACTTTCCCAAATTTAGACTGCCCACCTCACTGATGATGATGATGATGATGATCAATCATTTCACTTCATCCCCCTGCCATGAGATGACCTGCGTTACCAGGGACCCCCCCCCCTCCCCACAGCAAAAAAATAAAAGGGGGGGGGTAGAGAGATGGTTCCCACAGTTCCTCATCACAGGAGCGTGACATGTTGGCGGGGGGGGGGGCGAGGGGCGGGGCTGGAAAGATGCTGAGATGAAGCGGGCAGCCTGTCTGATGCGGAGTCCTGGGGGGGGGTGCGGAACCCCCCCTCCCGCTTCCCCTGAGCCTCCCCTTTCCTTGCGGGGGTCTCCACGCCCCCATTTGCTGAAGCGCGTCGAAGGGGAGGCGGGATGGGGAGTTGTGAATTTTCACGCCCCCTCCCCCAAATAATTAAAACAACGGCATAACGAGCGCCGTTTGCCCCCCCCCCCGGGAGGGAGGTTGGTTCCCACGGCAGGAGAAGAGCGGTGGGAACGCTGAAACTCAGGGGGTCAGTGAGGCCAAAAATGTGGGGGTGTGAGTGTGGGGGTGGGGGTGTTAGAAAAATCCCTGGGGGGGGGGTCTGGAGGGAGGGGGAGGGCGCTGTTCCCAAGCCCAAGGGCAGGAAAGTTTCTCTGCCTGGCTCCAGAGGCAGCTTTTTGGAAGGCGGTTTGCAGATGTGCCCCAGATGTTCCCCTCCCGCCTCGCAGCCTCGCTTGGTGTTTGGGTGTGTGTGTGTGTGTGGGGGGTTTCTTAAGAGAGGGGAGGGGGAGAAGGAGAAAAGCCAGAGGGCCCCCACAACAGGGGCCAGCAAACGAAATAGTCCCGCCAACAATGATAGAAGTCGGAACCTAAAAGGCAAAAAAAAAGAAAAAAAAAAGTGTGCGTTGCATTGGCCGGGAATCGAACCCGGGCCTCCCGCGTGGCAGGCGAGAATTCTACCACTGAACCACCAATGCTCTGCAAAACAGCTGGATTTTCCTCTTCAAAGCCTGTCCGCTTGCAACAAGCGCCGGGTCTGCTGTTGCACCACCAATTCACCAGCAGGCTCTTCCTTCCTTCCTTCCTTCCTTCCTTCCTTCCTTCCTTCCTTCCTTCCTTCCTCCTTCCTTCCTTCCTTCCTTCCTTCCTTCCTTCCTTCCTTCCTTCCTTCCTTCCTTCCTTCCTTCCTTCCTGCCTCCCTATCTTCCACTCTCTATTCTTTCCTTCTTTCCTTTCTCTCTCCCCTCCCTTCTCTCCTCTTTCTTCCCTTTTTCCTTCTTTCCATTCTTCTTTCCTTCCTCCCTCTTCTGTCTTCCACCCACCCTTCCTTTTTCTTTTTCCCCTTTCTCTCTTTCCTCCCTTCTGTTCCTCTTTTTTTCGTTCTATCCTTCCTTCATCCCTCCTCCTCCTTTCCTCCTTCCATTCTTCCTTTCTTTCTTTCTTTCTTTCTTTCTTTCTTTCTTTCTTTCTTTCTTTCTTCCTTCCTTCCTTCCTTTCTCTCTTCCTTCCTTTCTCTCTTCCCCTTCCTTCCTTCCTTCCTTCCTTCCTTCCTTCCTTCCTTCCTTCCTTCCTTCCTTCCTTCCTTCCTCCCTTCCTTTCTCTCTTCCCCCTGTTTCTTTCTTTCTTTCTTTCTTTCTTTCTTTCTTTCTTTCTTTCTTTCTTTCTTTCTTTCTTTCTTTCTTTCTTTCTTTCTTTCTTTCTTTCTCACACGCTTAGGTGGCAAATGGGGATGCGGGGGAGGGGAGCGCAGGCGAGGGAAAACTCGGGTGAAATCCAGCTGCGTTCGCACGACCCGCCAAGTGGCTCAGCTCAGTTTGCACGAACCTGTTACGTCCACCCTCTCCCGGGCTGGCTCGCCCCCCTCCCAATCCCGACCCCCCCCCCCACTCAAGGCCATGGGGCGCATTGGCCAAAGAGGTTACTCTGCCGTGGGAAGATTCCTCGGGTGTGAATTTTTGACACTTGTGCGTTTGGATTGAAAGTGGCAGCTGATGCCCCCCCCCCGCCCGCCCGCCACTTTCGCCATTCGGTGTCCTTGGCAGGTGCCAAGAAGGGGGGGAGGGTTGGGGGTTTCAGGCCCATGGGTCTGGGGGTCCGGAGCGCGCGTGCGCGTGTCTTTCCCGGGCTTGGGGGTGGGTGGAAAAAAATGACCCATTGGCTTGCCTTGGCTTGGCAGGCCCTGGAAGCAAAGGAGGGTCGCCTTTCTAGCCCACCCCTGCAAAACACTTTGGGGTCTTCCTATATTCCTCCCCCCCAACCCTCCTCCCCAGAATTTTTGCCTAGCCTCGCGCGTTTCTTAGGGACTAGCGCCCGCAGCACCAGAGGCCGTGGCTCTTGTAAAAAAACAGACAAGCCGGGCTGGACCTGGTCAGAGTGTGGGTGGGAAGGCAGACGGGCTGGTGGGGGGGGGGAATTGTCCAATGAGACAGGGGTCAAGCTGGACCCGAGGCAGCCTTTGGTCTCGTGTTCTGGTGCGTCTTTCTTTGCAAGGCTGTAAAGGAACGCGGGGAAACAAGAAAGAAAGAAAGAAAGAAAGAAAGAAAGAAAGAAAGAAAGAAAGAAAGAAAGAAAGAAAGAAAGAAAGAAAGAAAGAAAGAAAGAAAGAAAGAAAGAAAGAAAGAAAGAAAGAAGAAGGAAGGAAGAAAGAAAGAAAGAAAAAAAGGGAAGAAAGAAAGAAAGAAAGAAAGAAAGAAAGAAAAGGGAAGGAAAAAAGAAAGAAAGAAAGAAAGAAAGAAAGAAAGAAAGAAAGAAGAAAGGGAAGAAAGAAAGAAAGAAAGAAAAGGGAAGGAAGGAAGGAAGAAAGAAAGAAAGAAAGAAAGAAAGAAAGAAAGAAAGAAAGAGGGAAGGAAGGATCAAGAATGGAAAGAAAAAGAAAGAGAAGAAGGGAGAGAGAGAGAAAGAAAGGAAAAGAGAGGGAGGGAAGGAAGGAAGGATCAAGAATGGAAAGGAAGAGAAAAAGAGAAGAAAGGAGGGAGAGAGAGAAAGGAAAAGAGAGGGAGGGAGGAACGAAGGAAGAAAAAAGGAAGGAAAAGAAAGAGATAAGGAAGAAGG
>NC_138205.1:2769071-2849071 GCF_964194415.1 Vipera berus | reverse complement strand
GAAACCCTTGGTGGAAAAACGGCGCCGGGACCGCATCAATAAGAATCTGGAGGAACTGCGCCTACTTCTCCTGCAGAAAACCCACTGCCAGGTCAGCGAGTGACGCCCCCTGTAGTTTGACCCCTACCCCTCCCTCCGTCCCTGCCCGCCCAGGCAGAGTGGGATAGGAGAGGATAGAGAATAGAGAATAGAGAATAGAGAATAGAATAGAATAGAATAGAATAGAATAGAATAGAATAGAATAGAATAGAATAGAAATTTGAATAGAATAGAAATAGAAGAGAATACAACAGAACAGAATGGAATAAAATATTTATTTTATTTTTTATTTTATTTTTATTTTAATCCCATTTATATCCCGCCCTTCTCCGAAGACTCAGGGCGGCTTACAATTTAAAGCACAAACCAATGTGCTTAGCAGTAGCCTTCATTCTATGTATATGCCTGCTTATTAGGGCTTTCACACACACACCCCCAAGCGGCATTATTACAAAGTCAGCTTAATTGCCCCCAACAATCTGGGTCCTCATTTTACCTACCTGGGAAGGATGGAAGGCTGAGTCAATAGAAATTAGAATAGAATAGAATAGAATAATAAAATATAGAAGAGAAGAGAATATAAATTAGAACAGAAGAGAAATAGAAGAGAATATACCAGAACAGAATAGAATAAAAGAATAGAATAGAATAGAATAGAATAGAATAGAATAGAATAGAATAGAATAGAATAGAATAGAATAGAAATTTGAATAGAATAGAAATAGAAGAGAATACAACAGAACAGAATAGAATAAAATGAAATAATATTAGAATAGAAATTAGAATAGAAGAGAATAATAAAATATAGAAGAGAAGAGAATATACATTAGATCAGAATAGAAATAGAAGAGAATATACCAGAACACAATAGAATAAAATAAAATATTAATAGAATAGAATAGAATAGAATAGAATAGAATAGAAATTTGAATAGAATAGAAATAGAAGAGAATACAACAGAACAGAATAGAATAAAATAAAATAATATTAGAATAGAAATTAGAATAGAAGAGAATAATAAAATATAGAAGAGAAGAGAATATACATTAGATCAGAATAGAAATAGAAGAGAATATACCAGAACACAATAGAATAAAATAAAATATTAATAGAATAGAATAGAATAGAATAGAATAGAATAGAATAGAATAGAACAGAATAGAAAATGGAATAGAATAGAAAATATACTGTAGAATATAGAATACAATAGAATAGAAAATATAGAATATAGAACATAGAACATAGAATATAGAATATAGAAGAGAAGAGAAACAGAGCGGGAAGGGACCTTGGAGGTCTTCTAGTCCAGCCCCCTGCTTAGGCAGGAAACCCTATAACATTTCAGACAAATGGTATCTGTCAGTTTGAGACCCAGCTTGGTCTAGACTAGAAACCAGGAGATTGGGACTTCTAGTTCTACCATGGAAGCTGACTGGGTGACTCTGGGTCAATCGCCAGGCGTCCTGTGAGTTCTAGTCCTGTCTTAGATGTGAAAGCTGGCCAATCCCCAGGGCCCATCACCAAGAGGTGGTGAGTTCTAGTCTCACCTTAGGTAACCTAGGCTGGATGACTTTCGGCCAATCTCTCTCTTGCACGCCATCCCACCTCACAGGGTTGTTGTTGTGAGAAAAATAGGAGGAGGAAGGAAAATTAGGCATGGTAGCTGCTGTGATTTATTTATAAAAGCAATAAAGGCAGGATCTAAATCAGGGGTCTTCAGCCTTGGCCCTTTTACCACTTGTGGGCTTCAACTTTCAGAATTCCTCAGCCAGGTATGCTGGCTGAGGAATTCTAGGAGTTGAAGTCCACAAGTCATAAAAGGGCCATAGTTCCCTCACGCTGGCTGAGGAATTCTAGGAGTTGAAGTCCACAAGTCATAAAAGGGCCATAGTTCCCTCACGCTGGCTGAGGAATTCTGGGGGTTGAAGTCTAGAAGTCATAAAAGGGCCATAGTTCCCTCACGCTGGCTGAGGAATTCTGGGAGTTGAAGTCCACAAGTCATCAAAGGGTCATAGTTCCCTCACACAGGCTGAGGAATTTTGGGAGTTGAAGTCCAGAAGTCATTAAAGGGCCATGGTTCCCTCACACAGGCTGAGGAATTCTGGGAGTTGAAGTCTAGAAGTCATTAAAGGGCCATAGTTCCCTCACACTGGCTGAGGAATTCTGGGAGTTGAAGTCTAGAAGTCATTAAAGGGCCATAGTTGCCTCACGCTGGCTGAGGAATTCTGGGAGTTGAACTCTAGAAGTCATAAAAGGGTCATAGTTCCCTCACGCTGGCTGAGGAATTCTGGGAGTTGAACTCTAGAAGTCATAAAAGGGCCATAGTTCCCTCACGCTGGCTGAGGAATTCTGGGAGTTGAAGTCCACAAGTCATCAAAGGGTCATAGTTCCCTCACACAGGCTGAGGAATTTTGGGAGTTGAAGTCCAGAAGTCATTAAAGGGCCATAGTTCCCTCACACTGGCTGAGGAATTCTGGGAGTTGAAGTCTAGAAGTCATTAAAGGGCCATAGTTGCCTCACGCTGGCTGAGGAATTCTGGGAGTTGAACTCTAGAAGTCATAAAAGGGTCATAGTTCCCTCACGCTGGCTGAGGAATTCTGGGAGTTGAACTCTAGAAGTCATTAAAGGGCCATAGTTCCCTCACGCTGGCTGAGGAATTCTGGGAGTTGAAGCCCACAAGTCATCAAAGGGTCATAGTTCCCTCACGCTGGCTGAGGAATTCTGGGAGTTGAAGTCCACAAGTCATCAAAGGGTCATAGTTCCCTCACGCTGGCTGAGGAATTCTGGGAGTTGAAGTCCACAAGTCATGAAAGGGCCAGGTTTGAAGACCCCTGATCTAAAGAAACATATCTCCATCAGGATATAAGAGCTTCCTGCAGCCCACGTTAATCTTGTTAGCCTTCAAATTGAACCTCCTTCAAATCCATTGAAGTGCATGATCCATTTATTTCTTTACCTGCCAGCAGAGGGAGCTCCCGTTCTCCCTGACCCAGCTATTTAAGTGTGTGTATGGGGGGGGGTGTATCCTCAAAATGGCAGAATAATCAGTGATGCTGATTAGGCGGGAAGGGAAGGCTGATTAGGGAATTCTGGGAGTTGAAGTCCATCCCTCTTAAAGGGGCCAAGGTCATGAAAAAAAATGCCATCCATCCATCCATCCATCCACTCTCATTATTTCATCATCTGTTCCTCCTCCCTCTGTGGGAATGAAGCTCAGGGGACTGTCTTCTGTTCTGTATCTGCCAGTGGGGTGCAGATACACTGCTCCTGGAGGGGGAGGTTCCACCTAAAAGGCAGTGTCGGGAGTTTTGCGTTGCCCTATCCGCCCTCTTCTTCGACCCCTTTTCTTCACAGACCCTGAAGAACCCCAAAGTGGAGAAGGCGGAGATCCTGGAGCTGGCCGTCAGATACCTGCAGGAGAGGCAGAAGGCAGCAGAAGCCCAGGGTAAAATTCACCTCCTCCATGGCGGGTGGGAAGGAAATAACAGGCTAGCGAGGGAAATAAAAAAGGAAGGAAGATTCAGATGCATGATGGGAGATCCCTTCGCAACTAGGTCTCAATGCCCGAAATTTCCCTAAATCCTAGAAATTGGCAACTATTCCAAGCTTTTGAACCGATCTTTTCTCAGTTTCATTGGCCTGGAGGAGGAAACACTACAAGCAGTGTTTCTCTCAAGCTGTAAACCTTTAAGCCGGGTGGACTTCAACTTCCAGAATTCCCCAGCCAGCATGCTTTAAGACGAGTGGACTTCAGCTCCCAGAATTCCCCAGCCAGCATGCTTTAAGACGGGTGGACTTCAGCTCCCAGAATTCCCTGGCAGAATTCCTCAGTCAGCCTGCTTTAAGACGGGTGGACTTCCATAAAATACAGAAAGAATAGAAATAATAAAATACAGAATAGAATAGAATAGAAATAATACAATATACAATAGAATAGAATTTAGAATTTAGAATAGAAAATAGAATATAGAATATAGAATATAGAATAGAAAATAGAATAGAATATAGAATAGAAAATAGAGTAGAATAGAATAGAATAGAATAGAATAGAATAGAATATAGAATAGAATAGAAATAATACAATATAGAATAGAATAGAAATAATAAAATACAGAAAGAATAGAAATAATAAAATATAGAATAGAATAGAAATAATACAATATAGAATAGAATAGAAATAATAAAATACAGAAAGAATAGAAATAATAAAATATAGAATAGAATAGAAATAATACAATATAGAATAGAATAGAAATAATAAATACCGTACATAAATAGGATAAATTCAGAATAGAATAGAATAGAATAGAATAGAATAGAATAGAATAGAATAGAATAGAATAGAATAGAATAGAATAGAATAAGAGCTGGAAGGGACCTTGGAGGTCATCTAGTCCAGCCCCCTGCTCCATCAGGACAACCTACACCCTTTCAGACAAATGACTGCCTAGTTAGTCCCTTGAGATTCTTTGCTTCGCGCCACGCAGCTTCCACCGCTTTTGCCAGCAAAACCCCCACTTGCCACCCGTTTCGGCTTTTCTGAAGCTGGAAAGCAGCCAGTCTCCGGATCCGGTGCCACTGGCGGCTGCTCTGCCACGGGTTTGGGTGTGACCAGCCTCCTCCCGGTTTGTGCGATTTTTTGTTCCCCTGTTCCAGGTGCGGATCCCTCCGAAGATGGCGGCCTGCGGACTTGCTACGCCACAGGTTTCCAGGCCTGTTTCGGACACCTGGCCTCGTTCCTCCAGCGAAGCCCGCCGTCCGTCCAGAGACACCTGCGGGAGATGCTGCGCCTGTCTCTCGCCTCCACGTCGGAACCGTCAGGCCCGGATTGGACCTCGTCCGCTTTTTCTCCCGGTTCTCCCTCCGAGGAATCACCCGCCGCGACCCCCGGCGGTTCCTGCCCCCGTTTGCAGCCCAGCAGAACTTTTGCAAGCTCCGAGGGGGCTTCCCACAGCACAGGACAGCTGCGGAGCCTGCCGAGGGACCCCCAAGACCCTGAAAGGGAAGCATCGGTCAAAAACATCTCCCTCCAGCCCCCTCTCTGGCGTCCTTGGCCCTAGGAGGGGGGGCAATATTCCTGTCCCCCCCACAGACCCCTTGGCCTCCCCCTCTTTGCTCCTTCCGAAACAAAACCGTGCTGTTGTAGCAGCCTCTGGCTGCCCAAGCTGACTTTGCAACTCGTGGCGTTCTCCGACAAATGGAATTCTTAGGGGCTAGCCGCTTGGGTTCCCATTTTGCCCCAAGTGCTAAGTTGCGGCGGGTTGTGGCTGAAGGCGTTGTGGGATCCTAGCTAGAGGCGTGATTTTTAGAAAGTCTGGTTTATGCCCAGGAGGTTGGCTTCAGCGGCGGCAGCAGCTGCTAAATCAAGGTTTAGCATAACCCTGGGAATGCAAGTAACCGTGATGGCTGGGTTTGTTTCTTTGAATGGATCTTTTATTTTAATTTTTTTTTAAAAAAAAAGGTTATAAAGGCCAGGGCACCCCATCCCCCCATATAGGAAGTCCTCCATTTACGACCATTCCTTTAGCGATCACTTGAATTTGCAACCCCACCGAAAAGAGGGACGGATGACCGCGCTTCACACTTACGACCGTTGCTTCACACTTAACAATCTGGGTGCTTGGCAACTGGCGTGTCTTTAGGATGGTTCTGGCTTCCCGGAGTCGCGTTTGTGATTTTTCCCAACCAGCAAATATTTGTCTGAAACGGTACAGGGTTTCCTGCCTGAGCAGGGGGTTGGACTAGATGACCTCCAAGGTCCCTTCCAACTTTTATTATTATTATTATTGTTGTTGTTGTTGTTATTAAATTCAACGGAGGGAGCGAGCTTCGTTTAGTGGCCCTGCGATTCCCTTAACACCCGCTGCGATTCGCTTCTAACAAATAGAGCAAAAAGCGTGGTAAAATCGCATTCGCTTAACAACCGCGGCCCCAACTGAGGTCGTAAATGGAGGACTATCGGTATCTTTTCGATTTAGAATCCTGGATCTCACAGAGTTTTTGCAGGGTAAGTAAAAGAATTTGGGGGAAATCAGCCAAAAGGTAGAACTTTGGGGAGGGGGTGCTTAACTTCACGGGGTGCTAATTGTGGGGTGGGGGGAGAGCTGGAAACCATGCTAGCTATGTCACTTTGCATTCCCGCCGCAAATCAGCCTGTCAATCTAAATCGATGTTTTTTCAATCTCGGCCACTTTAAGACCTGTGGACTTAAAACACTCAGAATTCCCCAGGGAACGATATCGCTGGCAATATATATATTTCTAGAAAAATACACAGACAATCAAAAAAAAACAAGGTCAGTTGCATTGGCCGGGAATCGAACCCGGGCCTCCCGCGTGGCAGGCGAGAATTCTACCACTGAACCACCAATGCATCTGCTGCAGATGTGATGGACGAGCCATCCTCTTATGCGCTGCTGCTCGGGGGCTGGTGTTTCTTTTCTTTTTAAATTAATTTATTTGTCCAATTTTTAACTCTTTTATTCCCTTTTTATTTTCCCCCCTGTCCTTGAAAAAGGGGTCAAATTTCCTTCTACTGCAGGGGTCTTCAAACGTGGCCCTTTGAGGACGGGTGGACTTCAACTCCCAGAATTCCTCAGCCAGGCACGCTGGCTGAGGAATTCTGGGAGTTGAAGTCCACCCGTCATCAAAGGGTCACGTTTGAAGACCCCCTGATCTATTAAAAAAGTTACCCAGTCAAAATTGCAATAAAATAGTCTAGCCACCTTTGTTCTTGTTCTATCCGTGCTGAATTCTGGGAAACCCTTGCTGGCTGGGGAACTCTGGGAGTTGAAGTCCACAGGTCTTAAAGTGGCCAA
Organism: Vipera berus; assembly: GCF_964194415.1. Taxonomy (NCBI): domain Eukaryota; kingdom Metazoa; phylum Chordata; class Lepidosauria; order Squamata; family Viperidae; genus Vipera; species Vipera berus. The sequence continues at coordinate 2,842,215 of NC_138205.1, read as the reverse complement.
AGTTGAACAAGCTGGCTGGGGAATTCTGGGATTTGAAGCCCACCGGTCTTAAAAGTGGCCAGGTTTGGAAACCCTGGTCTAAAGCAAGGCATAATGTTGCTAAAACTTTTTAAGTCAGTTTAAATGTCCCTCTTGGGATTGTGTAATGCGATTGTGGGTCGTTTCGGAGAGGAAACCCCCCCACACACACACACTTTTGCTCAATCTGGGGTCATTTACTCAGGTTTAGGAAGCCGTAGGCTAAAGATTTCATCAAAAATAATGCAACTGCCAAGTAATTTGTCGGTTCTTAAATTCTTAAGTCTTGTCACCATCTGCAAAGACACGTCAACACAAAGGACCGACTTGAAATTCAGTATTTCTTTAAAGAGGAATCTCATCGCCCATTGCTTAAAACAGGATTTATTTTGGTACGGGGGGAAAAATGGGCCACCCTTGGCGTGTTCGGTTGCAAAAGGGCCTCTTGTCCCCAAAATAATTTATTTCTCAATCAGCTTCCTCCGCGTTCACAGGAGAAGGGATCTCCAGGTAGTCCTCGACTTACGACTGTTCATTTAGCGACCATTCGAAGTTACGACACAGCTGGGAAAAAGCAACTTATGATCGTTGGTCAGAATTGCGAGACTTTGCAGCCTCCCCCGTGGTCACGTGATCAAAATTCGGACGCTTGGCCGCTGGCTCATACTTACGACGGTTGCCGTGATCCCCTTTTGCAGCGTTTTGAGAAGCACAGGAGACGGGGAAGTCGGTTTCACTTAAGGACCGGATTGCTAACGAATCAACTGCAGTGATTCGTTTAACAGCCGAGTCAAGGAAGGTCGTGAACAGGGGGCAAAGCTCGCTTAGCAAACGTCTCGCTTAACAACAGAGGTTTTGGGGCCTCCACTGCGGTCGTACGTCGAGGACTGCCTACACAATGATAAGATAGTTTGCCTCTTCTGTTGCCTGGAGGATTCCCGGAGGCGGAATTCGTACCTCTCTGGATCTTTGGTGCTCTTCATATCTGCCCAGCCCACCCTGCTCTCAAGGAAAAGGGGCGGGCTCCCCTCGTTGAGGACCAGCAACCTGCGCAGGCTGAGCGCCCCAGCCTCCTAGATGGTGGTGCTGTTTTCTATGCTGGGGGGGTAGAGGTAGGTGTAAGGCAGCGTGAGGGTCTTGTTCCGGCTCTCGATGGCCAAGGTGATGTGCTTGAGGTGCTCCTGGAAAGCGCCGATGAGCTGCTTGGGGGCCGATTCCACAAAGTGTTCCTCGTCGTAGTAGCCCAGCGGTTTCTGCAGAAGCGGAAGAGGGTCACAGAACCACAAATAACCCAGCGGGAAGGGGCGGCCCTGGGGGTCAACTCTGAGGGGAAGGAACTCAGTTTGGTTTTTAATATGTGCCATTGTGCCCTCGGGAAAAAAATGACAATAAAGGAAGGCTGTCCATCTATCCCTCTATCTATCTATCCTCTTTCTCTTTCCATATCTATCTATCTATCTATCTATCTATCTATCTATCTATCTATCTATCTATCTATCTATCTGTTTAATTTCTCTCTCTCTCTCTCTCTCTCTCTCTCTCTCTCTCTCTCTCTCTCTCTCTCTCTCTCCATCCATCCATCAATTCTGTCTGTCTATCTATCTATCTATCCATTCTATTTATATCTATCTATCTATCTATCTATCTATCTATCTATCTATCTATCTATCTATCCATCAATTCTGTCTCTATCTATCTATCTATCTATCTATCTATCTATCTATCTATCTATCTATCTATCTATCTATCTATCTACCTACCTACCTACCTACCTACCTACCTACCTACCTACCTACCTACCTATCTATCTATCTATCTATCTATCTATCTATCTATCTATCTATCTATCTATCTATCTATCTATCCATCCTTTCTCTCCTTCGATATCTATCATCTATTATCTATCTATCTTCTCTCTCTCCTCTCTATATCTATCTATCTATCTATCTATCTATCTATCTATCTATCTATCTATCTATCTATTTATCTATTTATCTATCTTTAGACTCACCATGTCGAAGGCGTCATTCTGCAGCACCCAGAGGACGGAGACCACGTGGCTGGTCACGTTCATGTCCGGGATGGTCTCCAGGAACTCCTGCAGGGTGACGGGGGCTTTCGCCTGGGGAGGGGGCTTCCTCATGGACGAAGGCAGGTTGGGCATGAAGGCCCCCATCTCAAACTTCCGCCCAGAGAGAAGGAGGAGGAAAAAAGCATCAGACAAGGGGCATCTCCACCCAGAAGGAAGAGAAAAAGATTTGCCCCCCCCGCTTTTAATCCCGGTTGATTTTAGACGTGGAGAAAAATTAAAATTAAAAAAACCCCAGAAAGGAAATACTGTGCAGGGAGTCCTTGATTTATGACGGTTTTGCTTAGTGACCAGTCACCATGCCACTGAAAAAGGGAGCCTTTTTCATGCTTATGACCGTCGCAGCCTCTCCCGCGGTCACGTGATCATAATTCGGACGCTGGGCTGCTGACTCGTATTTGCGACAGTCGTAGTGATGACGGGGTCCCCCCTTTTGCGACCTTCTGACGCAAGCAGAATCAACGGGAGGGGGGACATCGGGTCCACTTAACGGCCATCCGGCTCACTGAACGCCTGCAGCGATTCCCTTAATGACTACGGCACAAGGAAGGCCATCAAGTGGGGAAAAGCTCCCTTACCCATTGTCTCGCTTAGCGACGGAGGTTTTGGGCTCAGCTGCGGTTGTGAGTTGGGGGAACGAGCTGAACGGGGACGAAAGCCAGCTTTGTACCAGGCCATCCTCAGAATGAGTCCAAAAGCTCAAAAGCGTTAATGCGCGAATTCAAATGAGGAAGAGGAAGGAAAGGAGAGAAAGGAGAAGAAAGGCAGGAAGAGGAAGCAAAACAAGGGAACATTTCTTCCAAGGGCCCAAAATAGCTGCGGAGAAGCGGAAGTTTCCGCCTGCTGGGTTATACGGAAGCGGGGAAAAAGGGGGTGGGGGTGTTTCCACAGGGTTGGGTCAAAAAAGTCAAGATGGCAGCCATCGGAGGGCCATGGAAGGGGAGGAGGAAGGAAGGAAGGAAGGAAGGAAGGAAGGAAATGGGAGGGAGGAAGGGAGAAAGGAAGTAGATGGAAAAGGGAGGGAGGGAGAGAGGAAATAAGGAAGGAATAAGAAAGGGAGGAACGGAGGAAGGAAGGAAATGGGAGGGAGGAAGTAGATGGGAGGGGAAGGAAGGAAGAAGATTGGAATAGGGAAGGAGGGAGAAAGGGGAGGAAGGAAGGAAGGAAGGAAGGAAGGAAGGAAGGAAGGAAGGAAGGAAGGAAGGAAGGAAGGGAGAATTGATTGATGGCAAAACCCAGGATAAAATGGTCCTGCTGGCAGCCAACCACGTTCCTCCCCTCCTTGGGGAGACCCCGAGTAGCCTCACCCACCTGCCCGCCGTTGACCACCGCATGGAAAGCCGAGCAGTTGAAGATCGTCATGGTCAGGTACTTGATGAGTTCCGGGATGGAGTGGAGGGTGGAAGGGACCCCTGGAAAGAAAGGGGGAAGTTTGGCCCACCTGAAATTCCCCACGGGCCAAAGGGAAGGGAGACCAAGCGGCGATTCGGCATCTCAGGAGTTGTTCCGCTCCTCACTTGAGGCCCCGTTCGATTTCCTCCCGTTTTGAAACTGCTTTATGGCGGTCGTTAAATGAGTCACACTGTCGTAAGTCCGAGAATGTGTTGGAGAAGGACGGCAAGAAAGGTACGAATGCACAGGAAGGAAATAGTGCACAGGGAGTCCTCGACTGAACGACCGTTTAGTGACCATTCCAATTCAACAGCACTAAAAAAAATGCGACTTATGACCAGCTTGGCAACTGGCTCGTACTTAGGATGGGGGTGGGGGGTTGGGGTGGGGTCACGTGATCCCCTTTGGACAAGCAAAGTCGAGAAGGAAGCCAGATTCACGTAACAACCAGGTGACTAACTTCACAAGTGCAGTGATTCACTTTACAACCGTGGCGAGAAAAATGGGGCAAAATTCACTTTTTTTTCTCACTTAGCAAGAGAAATTGTGGATTCAGTTGTGGCCGGAAACCCAGGACTTCCCGTATTTCTTTAGCGCCCGTTCGAAGGTGCCACGACACTGTAAAAAGGGACTTACGACACTTAGTATCCTCAGAGAATCCTCACAGTTACGGGACTGGCATGGACCCTGTGTGGCATGATTGCCATGTCCCGGATCATACTGTGGGAAGTCAGCCCCACCCCCAGAGAATGTGAAATTATTATTATTAAATTTTATTTAATATTACTAATAATTTTACTTAATATTATTAATATTATGTTAATATCATTAAATATTAAAAGGGCAGAAAAATATGTTTCCTCAAAGGATCTTAAAAGAGGCAGGAAAGCGTGCCCAGTTTTTTCTCAACAGCCCCAAGTCTCCCTTCCCCCAAGCAGAAACCAGATCTGTAGAAATGCAGATGTGATCATCCATTCAGGAAGGTTGGAGGCCTCCAGCTAGAAGATTAAGAAGACAAAGGCACCTAAAAATCTACATAAAGGTAAAGGTAAAGGTTCCCCCGTACGTGTGTGCTAGTCGTTTCCGACTCTAGGGGCCGGTGCTCATCTCCGTTTCAAAGCCGAAGAGCCAGCGCTTGTCCGAGGACGTCTCCGTGGTCATGTGGCCGGCATGACTAGACACCAAAGGCGCATGGAACGCTGTTACCTTCCCACCGTAGTGGTCCCTATTTTTCTACTTGCATTTTGACGTGCTTTCGAACTGCTAGGTTGGCAGAAGCTGGGACACGTAACAGGCGTTCGCTCTGTTACGCGGCACTCGGGATTCGACCCGCCAAACTGCCGACCTTCTGATCGACAAGCTCAGCGTCCTAACCCACTGAGCCACCGCGTCCCTATAAAAATCTACATACCCCACCCAAACTCTAAGACAGGACATAATAGGATGCCAAAGGGGCACACTCAGACTCAGGTCAAAGTACATGAAACAGGAAATACGAAGCCTCAAACAGGAACAGGAAACAACTCCAAGCAAAAGGCTCCAGAGGGTATAAAAACCCACTCCCTACATGTGCTCACTCTCTTTTTTCAACCAGAGCCATCTTCCTATCCGGCTCTCCTCTTCAATAAACTGCAACCATCTTTCTAAAGCAGTCGCCATGTTGTTTATTCCCGGCTTGGACTGAAACCCTGATGGAGACTTTTCTTTCAACTATACGATCCCCATTTCCCGCCTTCCCAGCCGGCCTCTGACAAGCACAGTCAAAGGGGGAAGCCTGCTTCGCTTAACGACGGGCTGATTCTCTTCATCGCTGCAGTGTTTTGGTTTAACAACCGTGGGGGTGGGGGGTGGGGGGTGGGGGAAAGAAAAGTCACAAAAGGGCAGAAAAGTCACTGAATCCATTTTCCGGTGCTGCTGCAACTTCAAACGGTCAACTAAAGGGGACGGACGTAAGTCGAGGACTGCCTGCCTTCCACAGAGCGGAAAGGGCACCACCAGGAAAGGGGGAAACCAAGCTGAGAGCCCACGAGCGGGATATACCTGAGGCCTCTTTGCTCAGGAAGCCTTTGGCGAAGATCTCGGCCACCCAGGCCTGCAGCTCGCCGTCTCCTTGCACGGCTGAATCGCTCTCGTAGTAGAGTCCGACGATGCCCGAGACAAAGCTGCGGGGAGGGAGGAGGGGAAAGGGGTCTGTCCCGGCAAAGGGGGCTTAGCCCCGGCTCCTTTCCCACACCCAAGCAGGAGGAAAGGTTAGGGTGGGGCGTCCCTGGGGCTCTCTGAGCTGGGTGGTTTCCTTGCAAACATTTCATGACCCAACTAGGGAACATCATCAGTGCTAGAAGGGAGTGTGGGAAGAGGAGGAGGAGGAGGAGGAGGAGGAGGAGGAGGAGGAGGAGGAGGAGGAGGAGGAGGAGAATTGAGGGGTCCTTGGTGCTCTCTGAGCTGGGTGGTTTCCTTGCAGATGTTTTATGACCCAACTAGAGCCTTGGTGGAGCAGTGGGCTAATGCCTCCTTAAGTAACACCAGCTGCCTGCAATTAGTGCAGGTTCGAGTCCCACCAGGCTCAAGGTTGACTCAGCCTTCCATCCTTCCCAGGTAGGTAAAATGAGGACCCAGATTGTTGGGGGCAATTAAGCTGACTTTGTAATAATGCCGCTTGGAGGGGGGCCCTGAAAGCCCTACTAAGCAGGCCTATACATAGAATGAAGGCTATTGCTAAGCACATTGATTTGTGCTTCTTAGATTGTAAGCCGCCCTGAGTCTTCGGAGAAGGGCGGGATATAAGTGGGATTAAACAAACAAAAAAAACTAACTAACATTATCAGTGCTAGAAGGGAATGGGGGGGGGAGTTGTGGAGTAGAGCAGAAGCAGAGGGTGGGGGGGGGAGGAGGAGGAGGAGGAGGAGGACTGTAGGGTGTCTATTGTGCTCTCTGAGCTCAGTTTCATATGTCAAAAGAGAGCAAACACACTCTCTACTGATGACATTCCCTAGTTGGGTCATGAAATATCTGCAAGAAAACCACCAAGGACCCTACAAGTCTTCTTCCTCTTCCTCCTCCTCCTCTTCCTCCTCCTCCTCTTCCTCCTCCTCCTCTCCACAAACCACCCTTTCTTCTAGCACTGATGACGTCCCCTAGTTGGGCAGTGAAACGTCTGCAAGGAAACCACCCAGCTCAGAGACCGCCAAGGGCCCCGCATTTCAACCTTCAGCTACGATATATTCCCTTCTATCCAAGTTTATTATGACCCCATGAATTAGACCAGGGGGTCTTCAAACTTGGCCCTTTGATGGCTGGTGGACTTCAACTCCCAGAATTCCTCAGCCAGCCTGAGGGAACTATGACCCTTTGATGACTTGTGGACTTCAACTCCCAGAATTCCTCAGCCAGCGTGAAGTCCACAAGCCATCAAAGGGCCGAGTTTGAAGACCCCCGCTTGCCTCACGCTGGCTGAGGAATTCTGGGAGCTGAAGTCCACAAGTCATCAAAGGGTCACAGTTCCCTCACGCTGGCTGAGGAATTCTGGGAGTTGAAGTCCACAAGCCATCAAAGGGCCGAGTTTGAAGACCGCCCTGAATTAGACAAAGCCGAGCCTCCAGACGCAGCTATGGGGCTGAAATCCCTGGCTCCAAACCTCTTGCGCGAGACTTGAATCCACCACCCTTGTGGACCCCATTAATCAGGCTACATTGCGATGGTGGAGGATCCCGGCTGTTTTGTAGCCCCTTCCCAGCAGCCTGTTCCCCACGGCTGTTCCCCAATTCAGGATGACCTGAAGGTGGAGAAGGTTGGAGGGCCCTACTCAACCCTCTGGCCAAGCTCCTTCACCTCTTGATGGCGTCCCAGATCTTCAGGCCATCGTCTCTGTAGTAATATTGGAGGAGGCCGCCCACCCCCCGGGCTTCAATGTCATCCGGAAGGCAAAGCTGGGTGTAGGTCAGTTCATCTAGCCCTCTTTGGAGAAGCACCGCTAATCCCTGGCGCCCGGTGGCAATGGCCTGTGAGAAGAAGGCAGAGTAACAGAGTTGGGAGGGACCCTGGAGGTCTTCTAGTCCAACCCCCTGCTTTGTTAGTGCAGACTAGGATCGTGTTGGCTTTTTTGGCTGCTGCCACACCTGGCTGGCTCATATTTCAGGATGATCACATTTTTTTTATTACATTTTGATATTTCCTATCAAAGAAGAAAGCCAAAGGTCTCCCAGGTGGGTCAGGAAAAGGAAAATTAAGCTCTATCATCCAAACTCTGCTGTTTAAGAAAGCAGAAGTTAAGGAAACAGAAAAAGAGTGGTGTGTGTGTGTGTGTGTGTGTGTGTGTGTGTGTAGGCTTCGTGGTGGCCACCATCTTGACTTTTTTGACCTACGGCCTGTGGACCAGCTTTTGGAGGGTCTGGTCAAAAGAGACAGGTGATGTTCCCACAGACAGGCTGTCAATTTCCTCCCTTTCATCTCCCTTGCAGCTACTACAGGCAATTCTCATTTTTTTACTGACCAACAGCATTAGTGAAAAGGGTGACTTACGACCGGTCCTCACACTTACGACTGTCACAGTGCCCACCCACCCTGTTAATTTGTTTAACAGCCATGGCACAAGAAAGGGGTGTCCAACTGAGTGCAACTCACCGAACAACCGGCTCGCTTATCAACGAGGACTTGCCGATGTTGGGTTACCCGGGATCAACTAAATCCCTTTTTCCATCAAGCCCATCATGCTGAGCCCAGATGCCCCCCTGGATGCCCAGTTTTACCTTATCAAAGGTGCCTCCTCGGTTGATGAGAAAGACCCTCGCCAACAGACTGGCGTGGATGGAATAACGCAAGTGGGGGATCAGGAGCTGGAGCAGGGAACGAGGAAGAAACCATGGTTACTCGAGCTAACCACCATTGGGGGGGCTGCTCTCCCGCCCTTTGAACGCCCCCCCCAACACCACCCAGCCCACCTTGTACAAAGGGTGACACATGGGGAGGTTCCTCAACGTGGCCACCGAGAAGACATCGGAGATCATGTGGCATCGGAGCAGGTGGGCGATGACCTCGTGGGTGTGGAACTCGGCGTTTCGCACCCAGGTCTTGGCTAAGGTCCACAGCCACTCCTCGTCGGTGGGCAGGAAGATGGGACTTTGAGGACCAGGATGCTGGCTGAGCTAAGGGGGAGACACGGAGGGAGAGGTTGGGAACCCCTGAGGGACAAAGCTGTGGTCGTAAATTGAGGACTGTGCTGTTGTAGCTTTGAACTAGGTTTAAGGAATAGAATAGAGCTGGAAGGGACCTTGGAGGTCTTCTAGTCCAGCCCCCCGCTTAAGCAGGAGAACCTACATCAGGGGAATTCAAACTTGGCCCTTTTACGACTTGTGGACTTCAACTCCCAGAATTCCTCAGTCAGCATGAGGGAACTGTGACCCTTTGATGACTTGTGGACTTCAACTCCCAGAATTCCTCAGTCAGCGTGAGGGAACTGTGACCCTTTGATGACTTGTGGACTTCAACTCCCAGAATTCCTCAGTCAGCATGAGGGAACTGTGACCCTTTGATGACTTGTGGACTTCAACTCCCAGAATCCCTCAGCCAGCGTGGGGGAACTAGGGCCCTTTTATGCCTTGTGGACTTCAACTCCCAGAAGAGGAATTCTGGGAGTTGAAGTCCACCGGTCATCAAAGGGCCACATTTGAAAAGCCCTGTCTTAAAGCACGCTGGCTGAGGAATTCTGGGAGTTGAAGTCCACGGGTCATCAAAGGGCCATGTTGGAAGAGGCCGGCCTTTACCTGGTGGGTTCTTCACAAATGATGGACTTACCTGGATAGCCAGAGGGAGAATTTCTCCGCTGGGCTTTTGGTGGAGCAAACAGATAGGAGCAGCGATATATTGCTGCCGGTTGTTTAATAAAGTAGTGGGGATGTTCTCCAGGACCTTGTAGTCCACCAAGTAGATGGTCCCTTTCTATAAAAAAAAAAATAAAAAATAAAAAAAATAGCAGTATTCCAGTGTTTGAGGGGCTTCCCCAAAGAGGAGGGGGTCAGCTTATTCTCCAGAGCACCAGAGGGAAGGACGAGAAACAACGGATGGAAACTGATCGAGGAGAGAAGCAACCTTACAGTGAGGATAATTAACCAGTGGAACAGCTGGCCACCAGATGTTGTGGGCACTCCATCACTGGAGGAGACTAGACGGTCACTTGTCTGAGACGGTATAGAGTCTCCTCCAAAGTCCCTTCCAGCGTCTGTAATCTATTCTGTTCTGTTCTGTTTTGTTCTGTTCCATTCTGTTCCGTTCCATATTTTCTATTCTATTCTATTCTATTCTATTCTATTCTATTCTATTCTATTCTATTCTATTCTATTCTATTCTATTCTATTCTATTCTTTTCTATTCTATTCTATTCTATTCTATTCTATTCTATTCTATTCTATTCTATTCTATCCTAATTCCATATATTCTATTCTATTCTATTCTATTCTATTCTATTCTATTCTATTCTATTCTATTCTATTCTATTCTATTCTATTCTATTCTATTCTATTCTATCCTAATTCCATATTTTCTATTCTATTCTATTCTATTCTATTCTATTCTATTCTATTCTATTCTATTCTATTCTATTCTATTCTATTCTATTCTATTCTATTCTATTCTATTCTATTCTATTCTATTCTATTCTATTCTATATTCCAATATCTATTCTATTCTATTCTATTCTATTCTATTCTATTCTATTCTATTCTATTCTATTCTATTCTATTCTATTCCATTCCATTCCATTCCATTCCATTCCATTCCATTCCATTCCATTCCATTCTATCCTATCCTATCCTATCCTATCCTATCCTATCCTATCCTATCCTATCCTATTCTATTCTATTCTATTCTATTCTATTCTATTCTATTCTATTCTATTCCATATTTTCTATTCTATTCTATTCCATTCCATTCTATTCCATTCCATTCCATTCCATTCCATTCCATTCCATTCCATTCCATTCTATTCTATTCTATTCTATTCTATTCCATTCTATTCTATTCTGTTGTATTTCTAATTCGTTCTGTTCTGTTCCCAATTGATTCTATTCTATTCCCAATAGATTCTATTCTATTCTATTCTATTCTATTCTATTCTATTCTATTCTATTCTATTCTATTCTATTCTATTCTATTCTATTCTATTCTATTCTATTCTATTCCATATTTTCTATTCTATTCTATTCTATTCTATTCTATTCTATTCTATTCTATTCTATTCTATTCTATTCTATTCTATTCTATTCTATTCTATTCTATTCTATTCTATTCGCAATTGGAGCAGGCTGTTCATGAAATCTCTCAGCTGGAACGGTAACAAATGGATTGATAGAGATTCTCCATCATCCAGGTCATGTCTTCCCAAAGGTGCTTTTTTTCAGGAGGTAAATGTAAGAATGTCATTTTTATTTCCTTGATATAATAAGAATGGTATTAGTTTAAACAGGGGACAGAAAACGCTAAGGGCAAAAGAGAGGAAATATTTAATGTAGTTGCTGAGGTACTTGTATGTCATCGTAGCATCGCTTAACTCGGCCGCCACGTTGCTTTTTTAAATACTTAACTGTAAAACTAGAAAATCAATAAAATATGTTTTTAAAAAAGCAATCACCTTCAGTTCTTCCTGCAGGGTTGTCGTTTCTCCCAAAGTCCCTGCCACCATTTCCTGGGTCACGGGGAAGTTTTCCGGGATAGCGGTGCACTTCCGGATTTTGATGGGGTTGATCCCGTTCAGAAACTGGTACCCAAAGAAAGCATCGTCCTTCCAGTGCTTAAAGACAAACTCTGGGGGGAAGGGGGAAAAAGGCGCAAGGGAGGGAGCCCAGGATGATGAAGGGTGTAGTACAATATGGCTAAATCCCCAACCAGATGGGTCTCCTCCAATGGAGCTCTTTCCACAGAATTAATTGGAACTGGCCATTCTCAAACTGGGCATATGGGTGGGTGGGCTTCAGCACCCAGAATGCCCCAGCCAGCCATGCTTTAAGGCAGGGGCCCCCAATGCCCAGTTTGTGGACCAGCATGCAAAACCACTTTCTCCCCGGAACCGGTCCCTGGTGCCCCAAAGCTTGGGGGGGCAGGGTGATGCTTTAAGGTGTGGACTAACTCCCAGAATTCCCCAGCCAGGTATGCTTTAAGATGGTGGACTTCCATTCCCAGAATTCCCTGGCCAGCGTGCTTTAAGATCGGTGCCCTTCAACTCCCAGAATGCCCCAGACAGCATGCTTTAAGATGGTGGATTTCCACTCCCAGAATGCCCCAGCCAGCATGCTTTAAGATGGTGGATTTCCACTCCCAGAATGCCCCAGCCAGCATGCTTTAAGATGGGTGGACTTCCTCTCCCAGAATGCCCCAGCCAGCATGCTTTAAGATGGTGGACTTCCACTCCCAGAATTCCCTGGCCAGCGTGCTTTAAGATGGGTGCCCTTCAACTCCCAGAATGCCCCAGCCAGCATGCTTTAAGATGGTGGATTTCCACTCCCAGAATTCCCCAGCCAGCATGCTTTAAGATGGTGGATTTCCTCTCCCAGAATGCCCCAGCCAGCATGCTTTAAGATGGGTGGACTTCCTCTCCCAGAATTCCCCAGCCAGCATATTTTCAGACTTCACGCCTTCTGCCAGAGACAAGCTATGCCTGGTTTGAGCAAAGTTGTGCTACCGGTTCTGGGGAATGGAGTTGTGGGAGGTGTGAGTGTGTCGTTGTGAAATGAAGAGAAGTCCTTGGCCCACCACTGACCTGAGACCGGTGTGTGGTAGAACCAGAAGATTTTGCGGATGTCCTCCAGCCTCTCCCAGGAGTAAGGTTTGTAGAGGTAGTTATTCAATGCACTGACAAGGGAGCAGGAGAAGAAGGAGGTTTGGAAGAAGCTCACAAGGGGTGGAAGGAGGGAGCAAGGCCCCTGGGGGCTCAGTCGGGAGATGTTTGTTGGTGGGTGGGTGGGGGGTGGATGGATGGATGGATGGGTGGGTGGGTGGGTGGATGGATGGATGGGTGGGTGGGTGGGTGGATGGATGGATGGGTGGGTGGAAGGATGGGTGGATGGATGGATGGATGGATGGGTGGGTGGGTGGGTGGGTGGAAGGATGGGTGGGTGGATGGGTGGGTGGAGGGAGGGAGGGAGGGAGGGAGGGAGGGAAGATGGAGGGGTGGGTGGGTGGGTGGATCAGCGGAAGGAAGAAGGGATGGAGGGATGAAAGATAGGTGGATGGATGGGGGAATGGGTGGATGGGTGGAAGAATGGAGAAAGGGAAGGAAGGAGGGTGGATGGATGGGTGGATGGAAGGATGAAGGGAGGGATGAATGGATGGATAAATATATACTTTCAGGGAACATTTGGTTTTGCATGTCTGTCTATAATCTTATCCATCCATCTAACTGTATCTGTCTGTCTATCCACCTCTATCATTATCTATCTATCTATCTATCTATCTATCTATCTATCTATCTATCTATCTATCTATCTATCTATCTATCATCTATCTATCTATCTATCTATCTATCTATCTATCTATCTATCTATCATCTATCTATCTATCTATCTTCTATCATCTATGTATCTATCTATATCTACTATCTATCTATCCATCCATCCATCCATCCATCATCTATTCATCATGTATCATCTATGAAACTATTTATATCAATCTATCATCTATCTCTGTCTCTGTCTCTCTCTCTCTCCTTATCTATATCTCTATATCCATCCATCCTATTTATCCACTGATTTTCTCTCTCTCTCTCTCTCTCTCTCTCTCTCTCTCTCTCTCCATCTCTCTGATCTCTCAAGGGCCACAAGGAGGCTTCAATTCCTGGGGACCACATGGAGAAGAAACCCTGACGCGCTGGGCTTTTGCCTTCTCCAGGAGGCTGTTCCCCTCTCTCCAACCACCCCTGGCATCTCTTAGTGGTCTCCCCTCCAGCAGGCCTGACTCTGCGTGGCTTCCCAGCCCAGGGGGGACTTGCTAGTAAAAACCTAACCCCCAACACTTACACAATCGTCAGGCCTTTGTAAAAGGCCGCTGACTTAGGGAAGGAGTACATAACGTTGTGATCAATCGTGACAATTGCGTCAATGTCGGCACACCAAGGTATATCGGGCAGGTATTCCTTCCACCTGTGTGCAGAAAAAGTGTCCCTGTTTTTGTATAAACTCCCAGAGTCCCCACCTCTTCAAATTACTAACAAAGTTGATAACGCACAGTTTGGTACATAAATTTTGCCAGAACAATTGAGAGAGAAAGAATAAAGCGCTCTGTGCTTACTCTGGCAACCCTTTGGGGCAGTAAACAGTGATCCACTACTACACCATCTTGACCCAGTAGCTTAGGCTGATGGGATTTGTAGTCCCAGAACTTGGGCAGGCACCATTTCTTACCTGAGCAGGGGGTTGGACTAGATGACCTCCAAGGTCCCTCCCATCATCATCATCATCATCATCATCATTTAAGAAAGGCAATACTATATATATTCCTCTTGATCGGGAACGAGATCTTCGTAGATCTTCCTCTAAACTACAACTCCCAGCATCCTCTCTAATCGGCAGTTGTATGGCAGCCGGGAGTCGTAGGCATAAGAATCATAGAGAGGAAGAATCGGAAGGGACCTTGGAGATCATCTAGTCAGGTTTTCACAACCTGGGCCTCTTTCAGATGGGGTTGAGGGACTTCAGCTCCCAGAATGCCCCAGCCAGCAATACTGGCTGGGGCATTCTGGGAGTTGAAGTCCACCCAGCTTAAAAGTGACCCTAGTCGAGAATCTCTTTGCCTCAGTGGGACCAAACAGGGATGCTGGAGTTTGAAAACATCGACTCTGAAGAGTCCACCGTTTTAAAATTAGACTTAAAAATTAGACTTAAAAGGGAGAGGAAAATTAAATATTAAATATCATGAATGTGTTTGATTTATGGATTCACCCAGGCAATATACATAATGGTTTTGATTTATTAATGGGGATATTGTATTATTAAGTAGATGATTTAATATGGTGGGAAATAGATAACTTTTAGGAAATAGAACAAGATTACCGTATATTCAAATAGATAAAATGTGTATTTTGGATATTCTAGTTAGTTATGAAGTGGGATAAGGGGAATCTTGGTTACCCAAAGTCTGAAGATTATAAATATCAAAGATTAAATTGGAATATTGCCGAGAAACTAAAAATTGAGTAAAAATTAACAGCAGGATGTGGATTGTTTATGAAGATTGAATGCAGTTAAGATAGGTATAAGCTAAAAAAGTTATTGATAAATGTAATAATGATGTTTTTATTGTTGATACAATTAGAAATGTACTAACTTGAACACGAGACAGTAAACGTTAAGGAAAAAAGAGAAGAAATATTTGATGTCGTAACCTGACTTTGTTATTGAGTTATTGTTCAACCAACCCAGTTGCCGTGTTGCTTTTCAAATAGTCAAATGCAAAATTGGAAAATTAATAAAATATTATTTTAAAAAAAGAGTCCACCGGTTTTCTTCCAGACTCACCCATATTTGTGCTGTCGCAGTTGCAGCTCTTCCCAACGATGCATCTGCTGAATGGTGTGAGTGTCGTCTGAAGGTGTGTGAGCTGTAGGATTAAAAAAAGGAAGGGAATCAGGAAAAAAGACCCCACCTCGGCTGGCCTCCTTTGCCAGCCCACCCCTCCCGGCTCCTGCAATTCCTGCGGAGTTTTTTCTTTAAAAAAGTTTTATTGATTTTCTAATTTTACATTTAAGTATCTCAAAAGCAACGTGGCAGCTGAGTTAGCCGATAATTCAATGACATACAAGTGTCTTTCGTGCAAGTCTCAAACTAACGCATTAAATATTTTCCCCTCTTCTCACAGCTGACTGCCTCACCTTTAAACTAATACAATTCTTATTAAGGTAAAGGTAAAGGTTCCCCCGCACATGCGTGCTAGTCGTTTCCGACTCTAGGGGCCGGTGCTCATCTCCGTTTCAAAGCCGAAGAGCCAGCGCTTGTCCGAGGACGTCTCCGTGGTCATGTGGCCGGCATGACTAGACGCCAAAGGCGCACGGAACGCTGTTACCTTCCCACCGGAGTGGTCCCTATTTTTCTACTTGCATTTTTAGGTGCTTTCGAACTGCTAGGTTGGCAGAAGCTGGGATGAGTAACAGGCGCTCACTCTGCTACGCGGCACTCGGGATTCGACCCGCCAAACTGCCGACCTTCTGATCGACAAGCTCAGCATCCTAACCCACTGAGCCACCGCGTCCCTTACAATTCTTATTATATCAATGGAATAAACCTAACATAAAATAAAAAAAATAAAAATTCCTGCGGAGTTTTCTTCAGCAGGATTTGTCGAAAAGAAAAGGGAAGGGTGGAGGGGAATTCCAGCACCAGGACGGCTTCCCCTTGGGAAGCGGTATGTCGGCACCTGTGCCAGGGTGGAGGCGTTGCTGGTTTTCTTCCTAACCATCTTCCGAGGAGTCGACAAAGAGGTTGGTCTTCTCCCTGATGAGGGAAGAGCGGGTGAAGGCTGGAGATGGAAGGACGTAGCTCGGGGCTGAATTGTGGGGCCCTTGGTGCTCTCTGAGCTGGGTGGTTTTCTGGCAGACGTTTCATGACCCAACTGGGGAACGTCATCAGTGCTAGAAGGGAAGGGAGATTGTGGAGACAGGAGGAGGAGGAGGAGGAGGAGGAGGAGGAGGAGGAGGAGGAGGAGGAGGAGGACTGTGGGGTCCTTGGTGCTCTCTGAGCTGGGTGGTTTTCTGGCAGATGTTTCATGACCCAACTAGGGAACGTCGTCAGTGCTACAAAGGCAGTAGGGTTTGCAGAGACGAGGAGGAGGAGGAGGAGGAGGAGGAGGTGGAGGAGTAGGAGGAAAGAACTGTGGGGTCCTTGGTGTTCTCTAAGCTGGGTGCTTTTCTTGAAGACGTTTCATGACCCAACTAGGGAACGTCATCTGTGCTGATGATCATCATCCCCATATACCGCATATAACCTGAGAGCCAGCCCCCGTCGCTTCTAGCACTGATGTTCTTCCCTAGTTGAGTCAACCTGTGGCAAGAAAGGTCGTAAAATGGGACAACACTCACTTAAGGACTGTCTCACTTAGCAACAGATACCTTGGGCTACACAGTGGTCGTAAGTCCAGGGCTACCTGCCTTTGGAGTCTGGGAGCGCCAAAGACCCACTAATCTTGCCTTGCAGGTCTCCTCCTCCAACCTGGCGTAGCTACTCACCCGTTCCTTCACTGACGGAGACGGTGCAGTAACCCTCGATCCACTGGTAGCAGGGGAAGCGGAAGAGCTCTCCATGAGGACTGGTCACCTGGACGAAGCTGCAGTACCAGCTGCTCTGGGGGAAGTAGGAATAGGGCTCCTTCTGCAGGCGGATCAGCAAGATGGGTCCCAGGTCCCGATCGCACGGAATGTCCACCTCGGCCACCTGTCGTGGAAGCGAGGAGAAAGAGTCGGGGTCCCCAGAGGAGGAGAAATGGGGCGGTGTTACAGGTGGCCCATGGTGCCCTGCCAGGTGTTCAGTCCGCCTTGTGGACTTCAACTCCCAGAATTCCCCAGCCAGCCTCTTCCCATTTCCCTTCCCCAGTTCCCTTTGCTCTTCCTCCTCTTCCTCCTCCTCCTCCTCTCCTCTACCTCCTCCTCCCCAGCCCCTCCTCCTCTTCCTCCTTTTCCCCTTCCCCTTCTCCCTCCCTCAACCTCTTCCATCCCTTCTCTTCCTCCCCTTCCCCTCCCCCACTTCCTCCCTCTTCTCCTCCCCCTCCTCCATTTCCATCCCCCCTCCTCCTCCTCTTCCTCCCCCTCTTCCTCCTCCTCCCCCTCCTTTCCCATCTAGCACTGATGAGCTTCCCTAGTTGGGTCATGAAACGTCTGCAACAAAACAACCAATCTTAGAGAGCACCAAGGACCCCACACTCCTCTTCTTCCTCCTCCTCCTCCTCCTCCTCCTCATCATCATCATCATCATCATTTCCCTTCTAGAACTGATGATGTTCCCTAGTTGGGTCATGAAACGTATGCAAGAAAACAAGCCAGCTCAGAGAGCGCCAAGGACCCCTCCCTTCAACCCTGAGCTACGAATGTCCTCCTTCTGATAATTCTCCTTACATCAGGGGTCTCCAAACTTGGCCCTTTAATGACTTGTGGACTTCAACTCCCAGAATTCCTCAGCCAGGCACGCTGGCTGAGGAATTCTGGGAGTTGAAGTCCACAAGTCATTAAAGGGCCAAGTTTGGAGACCCCTTCCTTACACCATGGCCTGGTCACCCTCCAACTAGGAGAACTAACTGGCCTAACACGAGGGCCAGATCACCCTCAAACTGCCAGGCAATGTGGTCTCAGGAAGTTCTTCAAGACAACGAGTCCCCAGTTGGCTTCGGGTGGATCCATCGGGGGAGGAACCTCAGGATCAGAGCTGGGGATCCAAAATCGGATTGCCCTTCAACTGGAGATCAGCGTCAAGTCATAAGCTGGGACACTCAGGTTTTTCTGGCTTATTGATGGATGGATGGGTTTGCCCATCAGAAGCTCCCGGCCGTGGGTGGTTCACAAGTCAAAGAATAAAAGCAGGATGACTACTAGCCTGTCACAGCGAGGCTGAGATGTTTAAGACTATTAACCCAATTTAATCAGGCATGTTGGATTCTCCTAACTGGCACAGCCAGGTCTTCAGGGTTTCATGGAAGGCTAATAAGGTTGGGGTCACCCGGATCTCAGATCGAAGACGGGTCCATAAAACTGGTGCTCCAGTTTGGGAAAGCACACTTCCTGGTTGCAAGGAGGCGATGTTTCGCGCCGACTGTGGAATTCTGGGAGTTGAAGTCCAGCCATCTTCAAGTCGTCAGGGTTGAGGAACACCATCTTCTGCTTCCTCAAGGGGCCTTTGAAGATGTAGACCTTCTAGCTCAGGGGTCTTCAAACTTGGCCCTTTTGTGACTTGTGGACTTCAAGTCCCAGAATTCCTCAGCCAGGCACAGAAGCGACTGGGCAGCCATTTGTCTGGAATGGTCTAGGCTAGGGTCTCCTGCTTGAGCGGGGGGCTGGACTAGAAGACCTCCAAGGTCCCTTCCAACTCTCCTCCTCCTCCTCCCCCCTCCTCCTCTTTTTAAAGAAGAAACTGCACAGCCACCTATCTGGAATGGTATAGGGTAGGGTTCTTCAAACCTGGCCCTTTGATGACTTGTGGACTTCAACTCCCAGAATTCCTCAGCCAGCATGCCTGACTGGGAATTCTGGGAGTTGAAGTCCACAAGCAGGGGTCTTCAAACCTGGCCCTTTGATGACTTGTGGACTTCAACTCCCAGAATTCCTCAGCCAGCGTGCCTGTCTGAGGAATTCTGGGAGTTGAAGTCCACAAGTCATCAAAGGGCCACGTTGGAAGACCCCTGAACTAGAGCCATCTAAAGTTCTGCTTTAAGTAGAGATAGCTCTTGTCCCGTTCAGCCTCTGGAAAGCCTGCATCACCCTAAAATAAACTACATCTCCCATCCTCCTTAAGTAGCCCTGGCTGGAGGGAAACTCTTTTTCAGATCTTCTCCAGATGTTGGAGCAGTGCCCAGAAATCCATTTTCGGCTCATTTTCAACTCCAGGTTTGCCAATGTTTTTTTTCCCAATTAGGCACACACCTACACAAAGACACACAGAGAGAGACACAGCCCCTGTGTGCTGAAAAGTTTGGCCCCTTCCTCTTTCCGGAATCAAGCCTGGGGGGGGGTCTTTGCTGCCAAGGGATTGTGTTGGTGCGTGTTGATGGGACAGCCTTTGATTCTCATTCCCTTTGAATAAAAGCTTGGGTAAAGCTGCCACTTTGGACAATCCCTCATTTGAATCCTTTAATTAGTTAAAAGCGTGATGATTGACAGGCCGGAGAAAGGATTTTCAGCTCTGAATTGCCAAAATATAAATGATGTCCATGTGGGGGGGCGAATTCTAAAATAATAACAATACTGTTGGAAGGGACCTTGGAGGTCATCTAGTCCAACCCCCTGCTCAGGCAGGAAACCCTAGACCATTTCTGACAAATGGCTCTCCAGTCTCTCTTCTTGAAAACTTCCAGTGTTGGAGCATTCACAACGTTTGGAGGCAAGGAGTCCCACTGGAATGGAATTAATTGTTCACAGGAAGTTTCTCCTTAGTTCTAGGTTGCTCCTCTCCTTGACTAGTTTCCATCCGTTGCTTCTTGTCCTGCCTTCAGGTGCTTTGGAGAATAGCTTGACTGCCTCTTCTTTGGGGCAGCCCCTGAGATACTGGAACACAGCTATCATGTCACCCACTCGTCCTTCTCTTCATTAAACTAGACATACCCAGTTCCAGCAACCGTTCCTAAGATGATCCAAGGCCTGGAGACTAAAACATACGAAGAAGGCTACGAGACTTGGGTTTGGCTAGTCTAGAGAAAAGAAGAAATAGGGGAGACACGATAGCAGTGTTCCAGTATTTGAGGGGCTGCCACAAAGAAGAGGAGGGGGGTCACACTATTCTCGAAAGCACCAGAGGGCAGGACAAGAAACAATGGTTAGAAACTGATCAAGGAGAGAAGCAACCTGGAACTAAGGAGAAATTTCCTAACAGTGAGGACAATCAACCAGTGGAACAGCTTGCCTCCAGAAATCGTGGGCGTGCCATCACTGGAGATTTTTAAGAAGAGGCTAAACAGTCACTTGTCTGAGATGGTGTTAGGTTCTCCTGCTTGAGCAGGGGGCTGGACTAGAAGACCTCCAAGGTCCCTTCCAGCTCCTATTCTATTCTGTTCTGTTCTATAATTCTATTCTATTCTATTCCATTCCATTCCATTCCATTCCATTCCATTCCATTCCATTCCATTCTATTCTATTCTATTCTATTCTATTCCATTCCACTCCACTCCACTCCACTCCACTCCACTCCACTCCACTCCACTCCACTCCACTCCACTCTACTCTACTCTACTCTACTCTACTCTACTCTGTTCTGTTCTGTTCTGTTCTATAATTGAATTCTGTTCTGTTCTGTTCATAAAATAGAGAAAGTCATAGAAAATGATAAAGTTAAACTGCTCTGGGACTTCGGAATTCAAACAGACGAACACCTGCAACATAACACCCCAGACTTAACAATTGTCGATAAGAAAGACAAACCAAAGTCTGGATAGTGTACATGGCAGTGCCTGGAGACAGCAGAATAGACGAGAAAGAACTGGAGAAGATAACAAAATACAAAGACCTACAAATAGGAATAGAAATAGACTGTGGCAAAGGCAAGCAAGGGTGGTAGCAATAGTCATAGGCCCCTTGGGTGCCATCCCAAAACAACTGGAGCACCACTTGGACACCATCATCGGCATTGACAAATTCGCCATTAGTCAATTGCAAAAGGCGGCCTTACTGGGAACTGCTTCCATCCTGCAACGAGATCTGTAATACCATCAAACATCCACATCGGCCTATCCCGGGTCCTTGGTAAGGACTTGATAGGTAGACAAAAATGCCAAATCCAGTCTGAACATCTTGCTGACTGTGCGATGATTAATAATAATAATAATAATAATAATAATAATAATAATAATAATAATAATAATAATAATGATGATGATGATGATGATGATGATGATGGAAGGGACCTTGGAGGTCATCTAGTCCAATCCCCTGCTCAGGCAGGAAACCCTACACCATTTCAGACTACTACTAATAATAATAATTTGCAAAAATACATCAAGAAACTGCAGCTTCCTGACATAATGCCAGCAATGCTACAAAAAACGGTGCTAATCGGAACTTCTTACATTTTAAGGAGGTACTTGGTTGATACCTAGGATGACGGCAGCAACCCGTGTCAAGCATCAGCGCCAGTCAATTTGAATGTTCAGTTTACCGAGGTTCATGTTTAATGAATAAAAGATAATAATAGTAATAATAAAGTTGGTTGGGACCTTGGAGATCATCTAGTCCACCCCCCTGCTCGGGCAGGAAACCCTACACCATTTCCGACAAATGTCTGTCCAGTCACTTCTTAAAAACTTCCAGTGTTGGAGCATTCACAACTTCTGGAGGCAGGTTGTTCCACTGGTTAATTGTTCTCAATGTCAGGAAGTTTCTCCTTAGTTCCAGGTTGCTTCTCTCCTTAATGAGTTTCCATCCCTTGCTTCTTCTTCTGCCTTCAGGTGCTTTGGAGAATAGCTTGACTCCCTCTTCTTTGGGGCAGCCCCTGAGATATTGGAAGGCTGCTATCATGTCTCCCCTCGTCCTTCTCTTCATTAAACTAGACCTACCCAATTCCAGCAACCGTTCCTTATGTGTTTTAGCCTCCAGTCCCCTGATCCTCTTTGTTGCTCTTCTCTGCATTCTTTCCAGACTCTCAACATCTTTTGAGGGGCTCCTACAAATTTGAGGGGCTCCTATAAAGAAGAAGGGGGGGGTCAACCTATTTTCCAAAGCACCTAAAGGCAGGACAAGAAGGAACGGGTGGAAACGAATCAAGGAGAGAAGCAACCTGGAACTAAGGAGAAACTTCCTGACAGGGAGAACAATTAACCAGTGGAACGGCTTGCCACCAGGAGTTGTGGGTGCTCCAACACTGGAGGTTTTTGAGAAAAGATTGGAAAACCATTTGTCTGAAATGGTATAGGGCAGGGGTAGGCAACATCAGCTCTTTTATGACTCGTGGACTTCAACTCCCAGAATTCCTGAACCAGCATGGCTGGCTCAGGAATTCTGGGAGTTGAAGTCCACGAGTCATAAAAGAGCCGAGGTTGCCTACCCCTGGTATAGGGGGTTGTCTAGGGAATAAACAACCTCCAAGGTCCCTTCCAATTCTGTTATTCTGTTATTCTCTCTCTCTCTGGACCAAAATCCACTCCAGGAGCTGAGGTACCATCTCCCAACTTCCTTCTCAATGGAACTCGAACCCAAATCTTACCGATCCGTCAGAGCAGGGCATCCCAACCTGGTTCAGAAACTTCCTGGGGCTTTCTCCGTTGGCGCCCACCAAGGTGACGGAGATCAGATCTAAAGTCCCAGTTGAAAGACCTTGCCCCGTAGTCACTTCAACCTTGTAGATCAGCGCCTGGTTCTGAGAAGATCCGTCCTGGTCCATCCTGCTGCTGGTGGGATGGAGGAGAAGGAGGAAAGAAGCACGTTCTCTCAAGCTTCAGGAGGGATTGAGGAGGAGAAGAGAACTCCTTCGGAACCGGCTCTTCTCTCCTTTTGAGTTACACCCAGATGCCTCCAAGCCAACTCAGAAGAAGGGCCGTCCTCCTCCTCCTCCTCCTCCTCCTCCTCCTCCTCCTCCTCCTCCTCCTCTTCCTCTTCTTCCACAAACCTTGGCCGACTAGCCTAACTGTGGTCCTTCCTTTCATCCCTAGAGGATGGCATGGCGGAAAGAAAACAACTTGAGGTCTCCATTGGTGGGTCAGGACATCACGGCTTGAGCAGAAGACATTCAAACTGACAGAGATCCACCCACGAAAACCTACGGGGTCGAAGCCAAAGAAATAGATGGATAGGCGAGGAAAGGAATGCAAGCGCTCCTCAAGTTACAACGATCTGCTTAGTGACCGCTCCAAGTGACCACGGCACTGAAAACGTCACTCACACTTATAATGACCCTTGCAGCATCCTCAGGGTCCCGGGATCAAAAGGCGGTAAATTCTTCCTCCTTCCCACGTTGAGCAAATACAATTCTCGCGGCAGTTAATCCATGTAACATTCAACGTGCCCATTTCCTACGGTCATACCTAACGAAAATAATTCTGGCTTCAAATCTATGGTTGTTTTTTTTTTTTTAGTCCTTTTCTCTAACCGTATATGTATTTTTTGACCCAAAATCTTTTGGCTTTCGGGCACGTCCACCAAAGATGACAGCCTGGCTGGGCCTGGTTTACTGTCTACGTTTGCAGCAATTGCTTGGCACGTTTTCAAACATTTTTCACCAGCCTCTCAGGTTATACCAGTGGAGGAAGGGATAATGAAGAAAATTTCAGAGGGTGCAGGAATGGGCAGACTGATGTTCAAAATGAAAGAGGAAGAAGATTGCGAAGGCTTTATACAACATGGGACCCATTTTATCAATGGCTAGAAAAATACGAGGCAGAGAGAAAGGAGTTTAACGTGTATTCGTAAGCCAAACCTTGGAACCCAGACAATACGTTGCTGATAAAATATTCAGGATCTGTGAATGTAAAAAAATGAATAAAATATTGAACGACAACAACAACCAAAAATCACAGGCTCGGCAACGGGTTCAAATTTAACGACGGTTGCAGCTTCCCCGGGGGTCACGCGATCCACTTTTGTGACCGTCGGACCGGGAGATTCACGTAACGACCGTGTTGCTAACTCTACAGCTGCGATGATTCACTTAATGAAACTCACCTAGCAACTGCCTCACCCTAGCCACGGAAATGTGGTTGTAAGTCAAGGACTACCTGTGTCCATCACTAAAAAAATAAAAATAAATCTGAGAGGGTGGAAATTTCGGGGAGGTTAAAAAAAAGGGATGTCAAATCCCATTCAGCTTTGGCTGGTGGAGACGCTTCTTCTGCAACCTGGTAGTTGTCAGCCCTGTTTTGTTCTGTGTTTTGTTTTGTTCTGTTCTTTGTTTTGTTCTGCTTTGCTTTGCTTTAATTTGCTTTGCTTTAATTTGCTTTGTTGATTGATTGTATTTGCATGGCTGCCCATCACATCCAGAAAGGGACTCTGGGTGGGGGACAATGCTCGGTTTAAAAAAAAGCAATAAATACATTTTTAAAAAAACACCAGTCACAATTTTTTTAAAAAAATAACTCCAGAAAGACACAAAATAGATCAGGATGATACTAGCCACAGTAAGGGAGGCATCGCAAAATCTGCCTGGTGTCTTGGGACCACCCAGGCCTGATAACACAGGAATTGAATTGAATCGAATCAAATTGAATCAAATCCAATTCATTTCAATTCAATTCAAGTCTATTCTGTAATTCTATTCCATTCCATATATTCTATTCTATTCTATTCTATTCTATTCTATTCTATTCTATTCTATTCTATTCTATTCTATATTCCAATATCTATTCTATTCTATTCTATTCTATTCTATTCTATTCTATTCTACTGTATTCTGTTTTCTTTATTCTATTCTATTCTATTCTATTCTATTCTATTCTATTCTATTCTATTCTATTCTATTCTATTCTATTCTATTTTCCATTCTATTCCATTCCATTCCATTCCATTCTATTCTGTTCTATTCTATATTCCAATATCTATTCTATTCTATTCTATTTCATATATTCTATTCTATTCTATTCTATTCTATTCTATTCTATTCTATTCTATTCTATTCTATTCTATTCTATTCTATTCTATTCTATTCTATTCTATTCTATTCTATATTCCATTCTGTTCTGTTCTATTCTCTATTCTATTCTATTCTCTATTTTCTATTCCATATTTTCTATTCTATTCTATTCTATTCTATTCTATTCTATTCTATTCTATTCTATTCTATTCTATTCTATTCTATTCTATTCCATATTTTATATTCTATTCTATATTCTATATTCTATATTCTATTCTATTCTATTCTATTTTATATTCTATTCTATATTCTATATTCTATATTCTATATTCTATTCTATTCTATTCTATTCTATTCTATTCTATTCTATTCTATTCTATTCTATTCTATTCTATTCTATTCTATTCTATTCTATTCTATTCTATTCTATTCTATTCTATTCTATTCTATTCTATTCTATTCCTATTCTGTATTTTATTATTCTATTCTATTCTCTTAGCAACTTTCTTGCTTAGCAGCAAATACTTTGGGCTCACCTGTGGTTAAGTCAAGGACTCTGCATTGACTTCTGATAGTTTTGCAGGGTGTGTAAATACATCCTAATATTATTGGGGGACACTGTTCCTGTTAGAAGATAATAGACGATAATATAGTTTTATCTTATCTCAAGCTGCAAAGTGTGCAAGAGCTCTCGAAGGGAGTTGACTTAAAATTTATACCGGTGAAAGGAATAAATTATTAGGACGAATAAGCTGAGGATTTTTAAAAAATGTCCTGTAGGAAAATGACATTTTAAGCCATGACTGTTGTTCTATATAGTTGTATCTTTTATGGAGCTAGCCAACTGTTGTGTAGACTCAGAAGACCTTTGCACATAATAAAACATGCGGGAAATCTAATTTCTGCCCCTCTTCAAATGGATTTGCTTTCTGTAGAACGATTTCACGAGTTCTGTAAATGCAAAATGGACTGGACCTGGATTTTCATATGTATTGTACATCTTTGTAAGTGTGCCTTGATTCGTTTTAAAATTCAGATGTTTAGTTTGTTTTTTCCTGTCCTCAATTTTTCACTGTTTTTTTTGTGTGTGTGTATGTGGTTGACCCCTTTGAGAATTCCTTTCCGAGTTCTTCAGTCACACCCTTGACAGGTTGATAGTCCTCATGGAGGAAAAGGGTTTGGTTCATTTTCATCCAAGCCGGCAACCTTCCCATCACACAAGCTTCGTGGGGTTCTACGTGTGGTTGGGTCAAAACATAGCTTGTTTCACCCTGATCTCGGATTATCTTTAAAGTTTCTTCCTTGAAAAGCTGGGTTGTTTTTTTTTTAGGAGCCGGACTCGAACTCAAGCTAGACAAATTCTTAAAAAAAAAACTCACTCTCTTTCGGCGAGCCACCGACCACCATTCGAGACATATAGCTTGTTCAGGAGAGACGCCAGTAAACAACCTTTAATTCTTCATTTATTGTGGTTTCCATCATCCTGTTTGGCTGGTTTATAGTTTGAGGCATGGGGCAAACCCCGGAAACGAGTTAGCTGGGCCTCGTGAAGCTGGAAAATTAACTTAAGATCGTACATGAATTGTGCTGTGCAAATGCAACTGCAGATTCTTAAAAGGGCAGAAATAAATTATGCAGTAACGGAAATGCAGACGTTGAACCACAGATGAACCAAAAATTTTGGTGGCGAAGCAAGGCAGTGGCTAAGCGAGTTTGGCCCCATTTTGCGATCTTTCTTGCCACACTTGTTACGTGAGTCACTGCTGTTGTTAAGTTGGCGACACAACTCTTCAGCGAATCCGGCTTCCCTCGTTGACTTGGCTTGTGACAAGGTCGCAAAAGGGGGATCACGCGATCTCCCGGGCGGGGGGGAACGCTGCAACCGTCCTAGTTACATGCCAGTTTCCAAGCGTTTGAATTTGAAATACAGGCAAGTCGTATTTTTTACACAATGCCCAGTGGATTAGTTTAGCAACTTGGTCAGGTCTAGCTTTGTAATCAGTTTGCGCCATTTTGCTGCACTCACACATTAAATGTGAAACAGTTTCAGCTTTGTCGTTGCCAAGTCGACAATTTGGGTTGTCAGTAGATTTTTGTATCTTCGCTTTCATGGCATTAGTTTGTAGTGCTTGTTCTTGAGCAGCCAGTATTAAGCCTTCCGTTTCTTTCTTGATGGTTCCCATCTTAAGCCATGCCCATGTCAGGTTGTTATCACATTTTCCTTCTATGTTTTTCAAATGCTGTCCATGCAAAGCTTTGGTTTTCCATCTATTTAATCTGTCATCCAGCCGTTTTTCCTTATATTCTGCCTTTGTTTCTGTTATTTTGATAATGCTCTCCGTTTTCACAGCCTGCAGCAATTTTTCTGTACTTTGATTTACATAGTCATTCAAACATTCAAACTATTATTATTATTATTATTATTATTATTATTATTATTATTATTAATTATTATTATATGCAGTGCTTTTTTTGTAAAAGAAAACGGTGCCGGAACTCACACACGTCATACAACCCACCTTGCCTACCCTACAAGGTGCCATCCAAAAAAGGTGCCGGAACTCCGTTCTGAGCGTTCTATGAGAAAAAAAGCCCTGATTATATGTCCCTTTTGTCAGTGTTGTTGTAACTTCCAATAGTCACTAAATGACTATTGTAGGGCGAGGACTACCTCTATAAGAGTAGCTGGGATGTTCCGTGGAAAAGATTAAAAAAAAAATGTCAAGAAATCGGAGGAAGAAAGCGTGTCAGAGCTGTTCGTGGCCTTATGTTTTAAAAATAAACAAAAGCAGGATATAAATAACTGAAATGAAAAGCAATAAATGAATAACATGCCGGTGGTCACAGTGTGACTGAAACACTCCTCCACCCCTTTTTCATGGACGTTACAAAAAGGGGGTTCCCCTCTCCGGTCGTAGCTAACATATTTAAATTTTTGACTCATTGATGACTACTAATACTCATTTATTAAATTTATATATCGGCCAACTCCCAGCAGCTCTGATAATAATAATAATAATAATAATAATAATAATAATAATAATAATAATAATAATAATAATAATAATAATAATAATAATAATGATAATAATATAGAGAAAGTCATAGAAAATGATAAAGTTACACTGCTCTGGGACTTCGGAATTCAAACAGACAAGCACCTGCAACATAACACCCCAGACTTAACAATTGTCGATAAGAAAGACAAAAAAAGTCTGGATAGTGGACGTGGCAGTGCCTGGAGACAGCAGAATAGACGAGAAAGAACTGCAGAAGATAACAAAATGCAAAGACCCACAAATAGGAATAGAAATAGACTGTGGCAAAGGCAAGCAAGGGTGGCACCAATAGTAATAGGCGCCTTGGGTGCCATCCCAAAACAGCTGGAGCACCACTTGAACACCATCATTGGCATTGACATATTCGCCCTTAGTCAATTGCAAAAGGCGGCCTTACTAGGAACTGCTTCCATCCTGCGACGAAATCTGTAATACCATCAAACATCCACATCTGCCTATCCCGGGTCTTTGGTGAGGACTCGACAGGTAGACAAAGATGCCAA
This sequence comes from Vipera berus, assembly GCF_964194415.1. Lineage (NCBI taxonomy): Eukaryota > Metazoa > Chordata > Lepidosauria > Squamata > Viperidae > Vipera > Vipera berus. The sequence goes on along the minus strand of NC_138205.1, from coordinate 2,813,927 downwards.
ATCCAGTCTGAACATATAATAATAATCATAATCATAATCATCATAATAATAATCATAATAATAATAATGACGATGATGATGTTGGATGGGACCTTGGAGGTCATCTAGTCCAGGGCTTCTCAACCAGTTGTACAGGTACCACCCGTGGTACACTGGCACCTGGCAGGTGGTACCCAACCATCCTAGAAATGTGGTAGCCTGAGCAAGAGACGGCTGGAGCTGCAGGGCTGTCAGGGCTCAGCGGAAGCACCAGGATTAGCGCCAGGCTCCAGCTGGAGCTCGGCGCTGATTCTGGTCCTTCTGCTGGGCCCAGAAGCGCCGATCAGCTGGAAAGTTGCAGCATCTCCAGGGTCTTGTGATTTACACAAGACTAAGGGAAGTGTTGTAAGTCGAGGACTACCTGTACTTCATCACTTTTTTCCTTTTTTGGTCATGAAGGTTTTGACACCTTGCTAGGCAACTGGTGGTACTCGGATGTTGCCATATCCTAAAAGTGGTACAATGGGTGAAAAGGTTGAAAAGCCCTGATCTAGTCCAACCCCCTGCCTAGACCATTTCAGGCAAATGGCTGTCCAGTCTCTTCTTAGTATTCTTAAATTGGGCAGCCCCGAAACGGAGCAAACGAAGTTAAAATGGATCCAACGCTTGCAAAGATTCTAGTCCTCGTGAGCACTTGGCTTCAGTTCCAATCCCAGCGTAACCAGTGGCCCTTGCCCAGGCTAAACCCACCGAAAAGGCATACTGCTGTTTTGTTAAAAGAAAAGATCCTTTTATTTTCCTAAAGGAAAGGAACACACAGGAACCTTCGCCTGAATCTGCGCTCCCTCCCTTCCATGGTTATTTTATTATTATTTATTACATTTATTTTGCCATCTGTCTCGGCGACTCTTGGGAGTTCTCTCAGCTGCAATGCCGGCTAGAGAAGACTTGCTAACCGGGTTTACGTGGGTGCAAGGCTGGGCTTGAGCGAGGACCCACATCAACAGGGAACCCACGGTGCAAATTTTGGCACAAGGCCCATGCATATATCCTCAATCCTCTAATATAAATTAAAAACTAAATGCAAGGGTGTGTTTCGTTTCCTCAACTCTCTGCGGAGGCAGATAAACGGTACTGGGGTGATTAATCAGCTTTGCAAAACAATTCTGAATGGTAATTTAATGAGTCACCTTACTTATGCAAAGGATGCACGTCCCTGTAAAGGCAGAGCTGCTCAAGCTCGTCAGCTTTAAGAGGGGTGGACTTCAACTCCCAGAATTCCTCAGCCAACACAGCAATCTCAGCCACTTTAAGAGGGGTGGACTTCAACAACTCCCAGAATTCCCCAGCCAGCATGGAGGTCAGCAAACTCAGCAACTTGAAAATGGGGAAGACGTGAACTCCCAGAATTCCCCAGCCAATATGGAGGCCAGCAACCTCAGCCACTTTAAGATGGGGAAAGTTTAACTCCCAGAGTTCCCCAGCCAATATGGGGGTCCGCAACTTTAAGATGGGGGGGAAAAAGACTTCAACTCCCAGAATTCCCCAGCCAATATGGAGGCCAGCAACCACAGCAACTGTAAGAGGGGTGGACTTCAACTCCCACAATTCCTCAGCCAACATGGGCTCAGCAACTTTAAGACTGGTTGTGGGGGGGGGGAACTTTACCTCCCAGAACTCCCCAACCTGATCCCTGATGGAGGTCAGCAACCTCAGCAACTTTACGAGGGGTGGACGTCAGCTCCCAGAATTCCTTAGCCAGCCATGCTGGCTGGGAAATTCCTGGAGTTGGAAGTTTATCCTCAAAGTTGCCACAATTGAGGAACACTAATCTATGGAGAGGGATGCGGTGGCTCAGTGGGTTAGGACGCTGAGCTTGTCGATCAGAAGGTTGGCAGTTTGGCGGGTCGAATCCCGAGTGCCGCGTAACAGAGTGAGCACCTGTTACTGGTCCCAGCTTCTGCCAACCTAGCAGTTCGAAAGCACGTAAAAATGCAAGTAGAAAAATAGGGACCACTACGGTGGGAAGGTAACAGCGTTCCGTGTGCCTTTGGCGTCTAGTCATGCCGGCCACATGACCACGGAGACGTCCTCGGACAAGCGCTGGCTCTTTGGCTTTGAAACGGAGATGAGCACCAGCCCCTAGAGTTGGAAACAACTAGCACGCATGTGCGGGGGAACCTTTACCTTTTACTAATCTATGGAGTCTCTACCCTGGATTTCTAAATTCTTCACACCCAAATCAACTTCAAGAATATACGCCCGCTGTCTTAACGCTACCCAGAACTCTTGGTGCAGTTTTGGGGTGCAACTTGATTGCGCCCTGAGGGTGCAAAGTCTCAATTCAGGCCTGGTCTCCCCACCCACCCCCACTTCTTGCAGCACCGCCAGCCTCCTTCTGCTTGCTCCTCATATCTTGCTGGCGATGTGCGCGCAGAGCGCATCCCGGACCTTCTCGGACCGCGCGGCGGGTTTAATGCGCGTATCGGGGCGCTGCAGGGGCTGTTCAAAGGTGGCGGCCAGCTGCCTGGCCTCAGCTTCCCACTTCTCCTCGTAGGCCTCCCCTTTCTCCTCACAGATGTTGTGCAGGACGCAACAGGCCGAGATGAGGCGGGGAAGGTTCTCCACCGCGCAATCGTTGCGCCCGGTCAGGCAGCGCCACCGGCCCTTCAGACGGCTGAAGGCTTCTTCCAAGGGCTCCTGGCATCGGCTCAGCGTGGCGTTGAAGGATTCCTTGACCTCATCCAGATCTTCCGTGTAGGGCACCATCAACCACGGAAGGAGAGGGTAGGCCGGCCCCCCAAGGATGACGCGAGGGACCGAGACGCCGTTGATCTCCACGGGAGCAGGAGGGAAGAGGGTGCCTTCCTGCCCTTTGGTGAACAAGGTGGACCTGTTGAAGATCTTGGCCTCGTGCGTCTTGCCGGGCCACCCCGCGCTCAGATGGGTGAACTTCCCTCGATGGTCCACCAAAGCTTGCAAGGCCATGGAGTAGTAGCCCTTGGTGTTGACGTACTCCGATGCCTGGTGAGGAGGACACAAGATGGGCATGTGCGTGGTGCCCACCACACCCAGACAGTTGGGGAAACCCCTCGCCTCAAAGCCCCCGATGCTGTCCGCCAGGCTGTTCCCCACGTTCACCGTGGAACGCATCAACACCCTCTGGATGGCCCCGCAGACCTCTAGCACCACCGAGCCGGCGGTGGACCTGCCTACGCCAAACTGGTTGCCTACGTCGCGGTAACAGACGGAGGTGGCCAGCTTCCAGATGGCGATGGCCACCCGCTTCTCCACGCTTAGCGGGATCCGCATCCGGGTCTTCTGGCGCTGCAAGGCCGGGGACAGCTGGGCGCAGAGGTCCAAGAAGGTGGCCTTGCGCATCCTGAAGTTCTGTAGCCACTTGCTATCGTCCCAGGTCTCCAGGACCGTCCGGTCCCACCACTCGGTGCTGCGCGGCCGAGCCCAGAAGCGTCTCTCGACCGAACGCAGGCGTCCCCCGCGCCTGAAGCCGGCACTGCAGGTCTGTCTGGATGGGAAGACCTCGTCCTCTTCGGCGTCCTCCTCTTCTTCCCCTTCCTCCTCCTCCTCCTCCTCTTCCTCGTCTTCCTTCTCCTCCTCCAGCTCGTCTACTCCGTCCTCCTCTCCTCCTCGCCGCTGTAGGGAGTGCAGGAAGGCCCACCGGCGGCGGGAGGCGGCAGCCGAAGAGGCTTCCCCACGGGCTCGTAAGTACTCCATCATCAGCGTGCCGGATTGCACCACGTACAAAAGGGCAGCGTCCATGCTGGAGATCGAGAGAAGAGAAACAGCGCTTTAAAAAACGGTCCTCGGCTCCTGGACCTTCTAGGACCGTCCCTGGCTTTCGTAGGAAGACACACACACCCCTCCCCTCCCCAGATTAAAATTTTTCTTTAATACGAACAAAAGAGGTAGGAGCGAGTATTTCTCCTAAAGGGAGAAATGGAGAAAAACAAAGGCAGAACGCAGCCCCAGTCCTTCGGCTAGAGAAAACCAGCCTCGGGCGAAAAGGCCCATCGTTAGGAGATTTTGAATGGCTATTTAGAAAGACTGGGCCAATCTCTTCATAAAAAAAAAAAACCAACTTCAGCCCCCCCACAGCTGATGGGCTTAAGAATTTACATTTCCCTCCCCAAAATTCTAAGGACAGGACATGACCTTTAGGATATAATAGGTAAAGGTAAAGGTTCCCCCACACATGCGTGCTATTCATTTCTGACTCTAGGGGCCGGTGCTCAACTCCGTTTCAAAGCCGAAGAGCCAGCGTTTGTCCGAGAACGTCTCCGTAGTCATGTGGCCGGCATGACTAGATGCCAAAGGCACACGGAACGCTGTTACCTTCCCACCGGAGTGGTCCCTATTTTTCTACTTGCATTTTTTACGTGCTTTCGAACTGCTAGGTTGGCAGAAGCTGGGACGAGTAACAGGCGCTCACTCTGTTACGCGGCACTCGGGATTCGACCCGCCAAACTGCCGACCTTCTGATCGACAAGCTCAGCGTCCTAACCCACTGAGCCACCGCGTCCCTTTCGGATATAATAGGATGAGCCCAATACCATTGACTTGTGTGAGCATCCCAATCAGAAGGTGTAAAAAAAACCCTAACCCACTCTCAACTCCATTTGGTCAGCGGTCCCAGAACTGCCTGCTGTTGTTGGTTCTGCTCATCATGACACCTTCTTTCCCAAGCAGCTAGCCTCCATTTTATTTCCAGTGTTTTACTCCCGGCATGGACCCGGGCCTGATTTTTCTTTCAACATTTTCGCCGAGGTCTTTTTCAACCGCTCCACCTAGGCTGCAGAGGGGGAGTTATTTTATCTTCTGATTTATTTATTTTATTTTTTTTAATTATGTATATCCCATCTTTATTACTTGTATCCACCGCTCAAGGCGGCGAACGTAATTAACAGTCCTTCCTCTTCCTATCTAACCCACCACAACAACCCTGTGAGGTGGGTAGGGCTGAGAGGGAGGGACAAGAGCAAAGTCACTCAACCGGCTTTCGTGGCTAAAGCGAGACTAGAATTCATCGTCTCCTGGTAACTGGCTCAAGGTCACCCAACTGGCTTCCTTGCCTAAGGCAGGACTAGAACTCACCGTCTCCTGGTGATTGGCTCAAGGTCGCCCTCCTAGTTTTCATGCCTAGGACGGAACTAGAACTCACCGTCTCCTTGTGATTGGCTCAAAGTCACCCTCATAGTTTTCATGCCTAGGACGCAACTAGAACTCACCATCTCCTGGTGATTGGCTCAAAGTCACCCTCCTAGTTTTCATGCCTAGGGCGGAACTAGAACTCACCGTCTCCTGGTGATTGGCTCAAGGTCGCCCTCCTAGTTTTCATGCCTAGGACGGAACTAGAACTCACCGTCTCCTTGTGATTGGCTCAAAGTCACCCTCCTAGTTTTCATGCCTAGGACGGAACTAGAACTCACCGTCTCCTTGTGATTGGCCAAAGTCACCCTCCTAGTTTTCATGCCTAGGGCGGAACTAGAACTCACCGTCTCCTGGTGATTGGCTCAAGGTCGCCCTCCTAGTTTTCATGCCTAGGGCGGAACTAGAACTCACCGCCTCCTGGTGATTGGCCAAAGTCACCCTCCTAGTTTTCATGCCTAGGACGGAACTAGAACTCACTGTCTCCTGGTGATTGGCCCAAAGTCACCCTCCTAGTTTTCATGCCTAGGATGGAACTAGAACTCACCGTCTCCTTGTGATTGGCTCAAAGTCACCCTCCTAGTTTTCATGCCTAGGGCGGAACTAGAACTCACCGTCTCCTGGTGATTGGCTCAAGGTCGCCCTCCTAGTTTTCATGCCTAGGGCGGAACTAGAACTCACCGTCTCCTGGTGATTGGCCAAAGTCACCCTCCTAGTTTTCATGCCTAGGACGGAACTAGAACTCACTGTCTCCTGGTGACTGGCCCAAAGTCACCCTCCTAGTTTTCATGCCTAGGATGGAACTAGAACTCACAGTCTCCTAGTGATTGGCTCAAAGTCACCCTCATAGTTTTCATGCCTAGGACGCAACTAGAACTCACCATCTCCTTGTGATTGGCTCAAAGTCACCCTCCTAGTTTTCATGCCTAGGGCGGAACTAGAACTCACCGTCTCCTGGTGATTGGCTCAAGGTCGCCCTCCTAGTTTTCATGCCTAGGGCGGAACTAGAACTCACCGTCTCCTGGTGATTGGCTCAAGGTCGCCCTCCTAGTTTTCATGCCTAGGGCGGAACTAGAGCTCACCGTCTCCTGGTGATTGGCCCAAAGTCACCCTCCTAGTTTTCAAGCCTAGGGCGGAACTAGAACTCACCGTCTCCTGGTGATTGCCCAAAGTCACCCTCCTAGTTTTCAAGCCTAGGGCGGAACTAGAACTCATCGCCTCCTGGTGATTCGCTCAAGGTCGCCCAACTGGCTTTCCTGTCTAGGGCAGAACTAGAACTCATCGTCTCCTGGTGATTTGCTCAAGGTCGCCCAACTGGCTTTCCTGTCTAGGGCAGAACTAGAACTCACCATCTCCTGGTGACTGGCCGAAAGTCACCCACCTAGTTTACATGCCTAAGGCAGGACTAGAATTTACCATCTCCTGGTGATTGGCCCCAGCCAGCTTTTGTGCTTCAGGTGGGACTAGAACTCCCCATCGCCCAGTTTCTAACCTGGTGTGAATTAACCACTAGATCAGACCGGCTCCCAAATACTAATCCACCGCCGCCATCTCCTCCTTGCATTTTTTTTCATTCCTCAGTGTTCTGCCAAGGTTGCAAACGTAGCCAGCATAATACAAACCTTTTGGGGGTTGCCACCGCCGCGTGGATGGATGTTCCAGGACCTGGGAGAAAAAAGGAGAGAAGCGGAATAAAATAAAATAAAATAAATCTGAATTATTTCGCATAGAGGAGGAGAAAAAAAACCAAAACAAAAGCAACAGAGTCGAGCCTGGGAATTCAAGGGTTAACCCGACCCGGGAAAGGGAGGGGTCCGAAAAGCTGGAGCGAGGCGGAAAGACTCCGCCCACTTCTCCTAAGCGACGGGCCTGGGCCCGCCCACCCGGAGAACCTCTCCTTTTGTTCCCTGAACTGGCCCGAGCGAGGAAAGGCCGGGAAATGCAAATGAGCAGCGACGCCATTGGCTGGGCGGCGTCTCCGCCTCCTTTTCGACGGCGGGGAGGGGGCAATGAATGGCGGTGAAGCCACAGCCTAGTTGCGGTTCAATGGTGTGATGGTCAGCCCTTTGGACTCTGAATTTAGCGAACCGAGTTCGAATCCCCGTGGGACCTTGTATTATTATTATTATTATTATTATTATTATTATTATTATTATTATTATTATTATTATTATTATTATTATTAATAATAATAATTAATTATTAATTATTATTTGCGACACAAAATTCTTTATTATGGCCAGATCTCCTTTTTACGGCAAGGGTGTTTTTTAAATGTATGCAAAGATTACAACAATCATTTGCAGAAACCAGAAACTGCATGAAGATTTAGACTGAGGAACAGCATGGATAACCTACCTGCATGTGGATATTCAGAAGGGACACTGGGCAGACATTAAAAGGGCTCTCTGCAAACTTTGATCTTAACGGATATTTTTAAGTTGCCTTTTTACAAGTAATAGCCGTTTTTTTCCAAGCCCGGGTGACTTGAAGCTGGGTGGACTTCAACTCCCAGAATTCCCTAGCTATCCCTCTTGGTTGGGGAACTCTGGGAGTTGAAGTCCACCCACCTTCAAGTTGCCCTGGTTGAAAAACAATGGTTTGCAGCAGTGTCTCTCAACCCTGGCAGCTTTTAAGAGGGTTGGACTTCATCTCCCAGAATTCCCTAGCTAGCCCTCTTGGCTGGGGAACTCTGGGAGTTGAAGTCCACCCACCTTCAAGTTGCCCTGGTTGAAAAACAATGGTTTACAGCAGTGTCTCTCAACCCTGGCAGCTTTTAAGAGGGTTGGACTTCATCTCCCAGAATTCCCTAGCTAGCCCTCTTGGCTGGGGAACTCTGGGAGTTGAAGTCCACCCACCTTCAAGTTGCCCTGGTTGAAAAACAATGGTTTACAGCAGTGTCTCTCAACCCTGGCAGCTTTGAAGAGGGTTGGACTTCATCTCCCAGAATTCCCTAGCTAGCCCTCTTGGCTGGGGATTTCTGGGAGTTGAAGTCCACCCATCTTCAAGCTGCCAAGGTTGAAAAACCATTTTTGGTGGTGTTTTTTTTACAGATTTAATTATTCTACAATTTCCAAAGCAAGCCAGCTCTGGAGCAATGCCCGCCCACCTCTTTGGGCAGATTCTGCCTTTCTTCCTAGCTGATGAGTCATGCCTTTTCTCCCCTCGGGAAAGGTGGCCACCAGGAGATCACGGCATGCTTCACGAGCCACCCAGCGGCGAGAGGGCGGCACGCTCACAAGAGCAGGTGGACCTGGAGGAAATTCCAGGGAAAGACGGGAATGTTTTCACATGGCAACCGGGGTGAGTGTCTCATTCTCACAGGCAAGAAGAGTTGGGCTGGATCTGATGGGATCCCAGCCATTTGGCCTGGAGCAGGATCCAGGATCCCTTTGAAAGCCTAAAGCAAGAGTCTTCAAACTTGGCCCTTTGATGACTTGTGGACTTCAACTCCCAGAATTCCTCAGCCAGGCAGGAATTCTGGCAGTTGAAGTCCCCAAGTCATAAAAGGTTCATAGTTCCCTCACGCTGGCTGAGGAATTCTGGGAGTTGAAGTCCACAAGTCATCAAAGGGCCACGTTTGAAGACCCCTGGTCTAAAAGCTTCATTTTTGTGTTTTACAGATAGTCCTCGACTTACAACTGTTTCTTTAGCCACCCTTCGAAGTTGTAACGGCACTGAAAAAGCAACTTTTGACCAGTCCTCGCACTTACGACCAGTGCAGCATTCCCTCACCCCCATGGTCACGTGTTCAAAATTCAAGCCCTTGGCAATCCGGGTCATGTGACCTTCCCAGCCGGCTTCTGACAAGCACAGTCAAGGAGGACTCTGGATTTGCTTAATGACCGTGACAACGGCAGTGATTCATTTAACAACCGTGGCAAAAAAAAAAATAGGGTCATAAAATGAGGTGGGACTCATTTAACCAATGCCTTGCTTAAGCAATAGGAATTCTGCTCATAATCGTGATCCAGGATTCCCTGTATTTTGAAAATGGATCCACCCCCACCCCACCCCCTCTCCTCCTCCGATGTGACTTTTCCAGATATGGCTGATCGATCCTGGAATTCCTGCAAGAGAGGTGGGCTGGCCAACAAACGGGACCCTCCCCTTAAAGCTTAGTTCAGCCTATCAGACGGCTGAGGGATGCGGGTTCGAGAATTCCCATTCAGGATGTCCAGCCACACAACTGGAGACCACCAGTTTGAGGAAGAGCCCCTTAGATTCATTCTGTACCCAAGTCTAAATTTGAATAAAACAGCCGGAAATTCCTGAAGAAAATGTGAGAATGTGGGTTGTTTTTTTTTCTTGGCCGTTGTTAGAACGGATTGCATTTTTATCAGCGACGGTTCAAAAACAAAATCTGCTTTCCTTGCGCAAAAACACAACAGTTAATTTTTTTTGGGGGTAAATTTTGGATTAATTCCCCCCCCATACAATTCAGTACTATTTATTCCACAAAACGTGTTGTCTGAGTTTATCATTCACTAATACAAATTTGATTCCTAATCCTTTATTCTTTTCTCCGGCGATTGATAAAATAAGTGCCAAGTTTGAAAGTATTCTGTTTCTGCTTTTTCTTTCAACCTCATAGTGAGTCTGTCCATTTCCGCACATCCTAGTCTTTTTTTTAAATTATTTCTTCCTCCGATGATATTTCTTCATTTTTTTCCAATATTGTGCGACGTTGACAATGTCAACTTCTTATAAAGAAAATCTACGGTACATGTTTTATAGGTGGCACTTGCCACCAGCAAGGTTAGCAAAAATGTTTAAAAAAATATGTCAGATAGATGTTGGAAATTTAAACATAAGTCAGGTATTTATCATCGTGTATGGTGGACGTGAGTTAAAGCAAAGGGGGACTAGACAAAAATAAATGCCTGGCTAGAAAAGATGTTGCGAAAGCATGTAGATTTTAAACCTGAACTTTTTTTTTACTAGGTACAATGCCAGAAATTAAGATTGCCGGAAGAAATATCAACCACCTAAGATATGCAGATGATACCACTCTAATGGCAGAAAGTGAAGAAGAACTAAAGAGCCTCTTGTTGCGGGTGAAGAAGGAGAGTGCAAAACCTGGGTTGAAACTTAACATTAAGAAAACCAAGATCATTTTTATTTTTATTTTATTTATTTATTTTAATTCCATTTATATCCCGCCCTTCTCCGAAGACTCAGGGCGGCTTACAAACTTAGCAGTAGCCTTCATTCTATGTATATGCCTGCTTATTAGGGCTTTCACACACCCCCAAGCGGCATTATTACAAAGTCAGCTTAATTGCCCCCAACAATCTGGGTCCTCATTTTACCTACCTGGGAAGGATGGAAGGCTGAGTCAACCTGGAGCCTGGTGGGATGCGAACCTGCACTAATTGCAGGCAGCTGGTGTTACTTAAGGAGGCATTAGCCCACTGCTCCACCAAGGCTCATCATGGCATCTGGCCCTCTCAATTCCTGGCAAATAGATGGGGAAGAAATGGAGGTAGTGACAGATTTTATTTTCCTGGGCTCCAAGATCACCGCAGATGGAGACTGTAGCCAAGAAATTAAAAGATGCTTGCTCCTGGGGAGGAAAGCCATGGCAAATCTAGACAGCACACTAAAAAGCAGAGACATCACCCTGTCAACAAAAGTGCGTATAGTCAAGGCTGTGGTCTTCCCAGTTGCAATGTATGGCTGTGAAAGTTGGACCGTTAAGAAAGGCTGAGCGCCAAAGAATTGATGCCTTTGAACTCTGGTGCTGGAGAAGACTCCTGCGAGTCCCTCGGACTGCAAGGCGATCAAACCGGTCAGTCCTAGAGGAGATCAACCCTGACTGCTCTTTAGAAGGCCAGATCCTGAAGCTGAAACTCAAATACTTTGGCCACCTAACGAGAAGGAAGGACTCACTGGAGAAGAGCCTAATGCTGGGAAAGATGGAGGGCAATAGAAGAAGGGGACGACAGAGAATGAGGTGGCTGGAGGGAGTCCCTGAAGCAGTAGGCATGAGCTTAAACGGACTCCAGAAGATGGTAGAGGACAGGAAGGCCTGGAGGAACGTCCATGGGGTCGCGAGGGGTCGGACACGACTTCGCAGCTAACAACAACAATGCCAGAAAAGATTGATAAAGTATATACTTGATTTTACATGTGATAACAGCGGCAAGAATCATATTCAAACAGTTAAACTTCTTAAAGGTGGCCCCCAAAACCAAAAAAAACCCCCACCTCCTCTTGTGACTTCTAGCCCCCCCCATGAAAAATGGTTTTTTAACTCTAGGCTCCAGGAGTTGGAAAAGGCCCAGAGGTCATCTATCCCACCCACGTTCGGTTTAGGCTTTGCTGAAATGTTTTGCTTCTGTTTCAGGGCCTCCACTGAAGGAGAATTGGCTTCACTAAGCCTTTTATGAGTTGGCTGGTTTGAATTATTTGTTTCAAAATAATCCAAGTGAGTCACAGAAAGGATGACCGATGAATAGAATAGAGCCGGAAGGGACCGTGGAGGTCTTCTAGTCCAGCCCCCTGCTCAAGCAGGAGAACCTACGCCATCTCAGACAGGTGATTGTCTAGCCCAGGGGTCGGCAACCTCGGCTCTTTTATGACTCGTGGACTTCAACTCCCAGAATTCCTGAGCCAGCATAGCTGGCTCAGGAATTCTGGGAGTTGAAGTCCACGAGTCATAAAAGAGCCGAGGTTGCCGACCCCTGGTCTAGCCTCTTCTTAAAAACCTCCAGTGATGGATCGGCCACAATTTCTGGTGGCCAGCTGTTCCACTGGTTAATTGTCCTCACTGTCAGGAAGTTTCTCCTTAATTCCAGGTTGCTTTTCTCTTTGGTCAGTTTCCAACTGTTGTTTCTCGTCTTGCCCTCTGGTGCTTTGGGGAATAACGTGACCCCCCTCTTCTTTGTGGCAGGCCCCCAAATCGTGGGAACGCTGCTATCATGTCTCCCCTATTTCTTCTTTTCTTTAGACTAGCCAGACCCAAATTCTGCAGCCGTCCTTCATACACTTTAGTCTCCAGGCCTTGGATCCTCTTAGTTGCTCTTCTCTGAATTTTTTTTTCCAAACTCCCAACATCTTTTTTGTGATGTGGTGACCAAAATTGGCTGCAGTGTTCCAGGTGTGGCCTCACTAGGGCTTTATAAAGCGGTGCTAATAGTCCCCATGATCTTGACTCTGTGCCTCTGTTTATGCAGCCCAGGACTGTGTTGGCTTTTTTTGGCTGCTGCCGCCCACGGCTGGCTCAGGGTCAGGGTCCCTCTCACCGTTGCTGTTTCTGAGCCTGGTCTCGCCCAGTCTGTACCTGCGCCTTCGATTTTTTCCTGCCTAAATGTAAAACTTTGCTTTTCTCTATTGCTTACTTCTAATTCTATTCTATTCTATTCTATTCTATTCTATTCTATTCTATTCTATTCTATTCTATTCTATTCTATTCTATTCTATTCTATTCTATTCTATTCTATTCTATTCCATTCCATTCCATTCTATTCCTTATTTCTAATTCTAGTCTATTCTTCCTTATTTCTAATTCTAGTCTATTCTATTCTATTCCTTATTTCTATTCCTTATTTCTAATTCTATTCTATTCTATTCTATTCTATTCTATTCTATTCTATTCTATTCTATTCTATTCTATTCTATTCTATTCTATTCTATTCTATTCTATTCTATTCTATTTTTTCTTTATTCTGTTCTATTCTATTCTATTCTATTCTGTTCTGTTCTGTTCTGTTCTGTTCTGTTCTGCTCTGCTCTGCTCTGTTCTGTTCTATTATTTCTAATTCTATTCTATTCTATTCTATTCTATTCTATTCTATTCTATTCTATTCTATTCTATTCTATTCTATTCTATTCTATTCTATTCTATTCTATTCCATTCCATTCCGTTCCATTCTATTCCTTATTTCTAATTCTAGTCTATTCTTCCTTATTTCTAATTCTAGTCTATTCTATTCTATTCCTTATTTCTATTCCTTATTTCTAATTCTATTCTATTCTATTCTATTCTATTCTATTCTATTCTATTCTATTCTATTCTATTCTATTCTATTCTATTCTATTCTATTCTATTCTATTCTATTCCTTATTTCTAATCCTTATTTCTAATTCTGTTCTGTTCTATTCTATTCTATTCTATTCTATTCTATTCTATTCTATTCTATTCTATTCTATTCTATTCTATTCTATTCTATTCTATTTTTTCTTTATTCTGTTCTATTCTATTCTATTCTGTTCTGTTCTGTTCTGTTCTGTTCTGTTCTGCTCTGCTCTGCTCTGTTCTGTTCTATTATTTCTAATTCTATTCTATTCTATTCTATTCTATTCTATTCTATTCTATTCTATTCTATTCTATTCTATTCTATTCTATTCTATTCTATTCTATTCTATTCTATTCTATTCTATTCTATTCTATTCTATTCTATTCTATTCCTTATTTCTAATCCTTATTTCTAATTCTATTCTATTCTATTCTATTCTATTCTATTCTATTCTATTCTATTCTATTCTATTCTATTCTATTCTATTCTATTCTATTCTATTCTATTCTATTCTATTCTATTCTATTCTATTCTATTCTATTCTATTCTATTCTATTCCTTATTTATAATTCTCTTCTCTTCTCTTCTCTTCTCTTCTCTTCTCTTCTCTTCTCTTCTCTTCTCTTCTCTTCTCTTCTCTTCTCTTCTCTTCTCTTCTCGTTGGGGAACTCTGGGAGTTGAAGTCCACAACTCTTAAAGTGGCCAAGGTTGAGAAAGACACCTCTTCTTGTGAGGCGCATTATACAATCCTAACATGCTTCCTTCAGGCCAGCGCAGGTTTGCTGCAACCCAGCAAGTGTCACAACCGCGCTCAGCTCACCCAGCTGCCTGTAACGGTGAGACAATTGCACAACCTGTGTTGTCGCAAGGACCTCTCTTGATAAGTGAGCGTGGGATCACTTCCGGCCTCGCAACCAGTTTGCATCAGGAATTTATCTATCACCGCCTCCTCTGCAAGACTCGTGCTGTTTTTTACCTCCCAGGGTTGGAGAAGCACCCCATGCTAGCTCTTCCTTCACAGGAAGTCCTCGACTTATGACCGTTCACTTGACGACCGTTTGAAGATACATCAGTCTTGGAAAAAAGTGACTGGTCCTCACACCTACGGCCGTCGCAGCATCCCCAGAATGCCGTCATCAAAACTCAGCGGCCCGTGTTTACGACGGTCGTCAACCTCCCAGGCTCACGTGATCGCCATTTGCGACCTTCCTGGACGGCTTCCGACAATGGGGATTTGCTTAATGGGCTGTAGGATTCAGTTAATGACAACAGCAATCCACTTAATGACCGTGGCAAAAAAGGTCATAAATCACTTAAGAACTGCCCTGCTTAGCGACAGAAATTCAACCTTCCCGGCCAGCTGAACAAAGTCAGTGGAAGGAGACAGTTTGTGATTTGCTTAGGCAAAAACAGCCATAAAATTGTGCTCCTAGGAGGTCAAGGACACCCAATACAGAATGTTTTTTCACCTAATTGCACTTCAGGCTGGTGTGCCATTAAAAGAAAACACACTTAACCCTTAAATAGCCATTAAATCAGGTATGATTCTTTTAAGTGCCTCGCTTAGCAATAAAAACTTTTTTGCCCTGCCGTTGTAAGTTTGAACGGCCGCTAAACCAACGGTCATATGTCAAGGACTGTCTGAACAGAATCTTCTTCGCCCTAATTGCATTTCAGGTTGGTAGGCCATTTGCTTAACGACCGTGGCGAAAACAGTCATTAAAAATAGCTGCAACCCATTTAATAACCAATACCATTCTCAGTACGTGTCCTTCTGTCTCTCACTTGAAAATCTCCTGTGTATCCCCATTAATTTCTCCCCCTCTGCACTTAAACGTGAGCCAGCCGTGTGCGGCGGCAGCCCAGAAAAACTAATATAATCCTTGGCTGTAGAAACAGAGGCACGGAATCAAAATCACGCCAAATATTAATCCCGCTCTATAAAGCCTTTAGTAAGGCCACACCTGGAATCTCGCATCCAGCTTGGGCCACCCCGTTACAAAAGAGATGTTGAAACTTTGGGAAAAGTTGGAAGAAGAGCAACTAAGATGATTAAAGGCCTGGAGAGCAAAACAAATGGCTATTGTATTTCATATTTTTTTTTAATTTTTATATATTGTATTTTATTGTATTGCCCTGTACACCGCCCTGAGTCCTTCGGGAGAAGGGCGGTATAAAAATTAAATTAAATAAGTAAAATAAATAAATAAATAAATAAATATGAAGAAAAGGTTGCAGGATTTGGGAATGGCCAGTCCAGAGAAAAGAAGGAATTTTTTTTTTTGGGGGGGGGAAACAGTATTTGAGGGGCTGCCCCAAAGAAGAGGGGAGTCAACTTATTTTTCAACTTATTTTCTTTCTGTTGAAATAAAAATCTTCATCAGGGTCCAGTCCAAGCCGGGAATAATCAAAATGGAGACTGTTTTCGAAAGAAGGTTGCAATTTATTGAAGAGGAGAGCCAGACAGACAGATGGCTCTGGGGAAAAAAAGTGATCACATGTAAACAGGGAGTGGTGGGTTTTTATACTTCCTTGGGCTTTTCTTTGGAGTTGTTCCTGTGGCATGGACTTTTGACCTGAGTCTTGAGTGTGACTTTCTGGCATTCTGATGGTGGTGGGTATTGTGTCCCAAAGGTCATATCCTGCTTCCCTGGGGCTGGGGCTGATGACTCTGTCCTGTGTTGGATTATTTTGGCATGAGGGATTGTTGATTCGAGGGATCTTTGTCTTTCTAATCCCACCAGCTTCCTGGCTCCAATCTTTCTGACAAGATGATCACACCTGCATTTTCTGCAGACCCGGGTTCTGTTTGGGGCAGAGAGACTGAGGGGTAGGGGGGTGGGTGGGGGGTAGTTGGTTTCTGCCTTTAAGATTCTTTGGGGAAATATAATATTCTGCCTTTTTAATATTCCCCAAAATATTTCTTTCTCTGGATTCTTCCCACAGCACCAGAAGGCAGGACAAGTAACAATGGATGGAAACTCATCAAGGAGAGAAGCAACCTGGAATTAAGGAGAAACTTCCTGACAGTGAGGACAATTAACCCGTGGAACAGCTTGCCACTAGAAATCGTGGGCGCTTCATCACCAGAGGTTTTTAAGAAAAGACTGGGATGATTTGTCTGGAATGGTCTAGGACTAGGTCTTCTAGGATCTCCTGCTTGAGCACGGGGGTTGTAAGATATGATTACATATTTGTCTGAAATGGTCTAAGGTCTCCTGCTTGCGCAGGAGGTTGGAATAATAATAATAACAACAACAACAACAACAATAAAATAATAAAATAAAATAAAATAATAAAATAAAATAAAATAAAATAAAATAAAATAAAATAATAAAATAATAAAATAAAATAAAACAAAATAATAAAATAAAATAAAATAAAAATAAAAATAAAAATAAAAATAAATAAAGTTGGAAGGGACCTTGGAGGTCTTCAAGTCCAACCCCCTGCTCAAGCAGGAGACCCCTAGACCAGGGGTCCTCAAACTTGGCCCTTTTAAAACTTGTGGGCTTCAACTCCCAGAATTCCTCAGTAGGCCATTTTGTTGAAACTGCGGGCTTGGATCCAGACCCAGGCGTCTTCAAACTTGGCCCTTTGATGACTTGTGGACTCCTCAGCCAGTGTGAGGGAACCAGAATTCCTCAGCAAGCGTGAGGGAACGATGACCCTTTTATGACTTGCCTGGCTGAGGAATTCTGGGAGTTGAAGCCCACAAGTCATCAAAAGGGCCAAGTTTGAAGACCCCAGCTTGTGGACTTCAACTCCCAGAATTCCTCAGACAGGCAGGCTGGCTGAGGAATTCTGGGAGTTGAAGTCCACAAGTCATCAAAGGGCCAAGTTTGAAGACCCCTGGTCTAGGATCTCCTGCTTGAGCAAGGGGTTGGACTAGGTGACCTCCAAGGTCCCTTCCAGCTCTCTTCTGATTGAGATACACACACACACACACCCTGCACACCAATCGGCACAGAATGCCCAATTTTAATTCCAGGTCTTGTTTTCGAGGAGGTCCCAGGCTTGGCCCGGGCTATCCAGATCCTGCCCTCAGGCTCAGGGTAGGCGTGACTGCCATTTACTGCCTGAGCATCCAGCCCTTAAAGCCACTGGTACACCCAGGAGATGCTTCTGAGGTAAAATATGCCAGCCATTCTGAGCAGCTCCCAAATGGAAGGAGAACTGAGTCACAGGAGTCAGCCTGGAGAGAATTTAACCCCGTCCTCACCACCATTTCCTGTCCTGTCCCCAAGAAACTCTGCTGGCTTGACCAGTTGGACAACGACTACGACGACGGACGATGGGCTGAGGGAAGGGACCAGCCTTGTGTCCAAGATGCTATCAATTTATGACAAAAAAAATGGGGGAAACCGGGGTTTCCGTTGTAAAGCAAGGAGGTGGTTGAGTTGTGCCCGGTTTTGTGAGCTTTCCCCCCACTTTTTTTTTTGCCTCGGCTCTTCGGCCAATCCCTGCAGTCGTTAAGCGGATCCAGCTTCCCCCGTTGTCGGATTATCACAAACGGTGATCCCCGGACCACAGGATGCTGCAAACCAGGATAGATCGAGGCCGGTTGCCAAACACCCAGATTTTGACCCCCTGATTGCCGCAGCGGTGGTAAGTGTGAGGACTGGTCTATAAGTCGCCTTTTCGTTGACGTTGTACCTTCAAATGGCCGCTAAGCGAGGGATTCCAAGTCGAGGACGGCCTGCCCAAAGGGGGTGCAGAGCAACAGAAAAGGGAAACCTAAGGAGGATTTTCCCAAGAGTGAGGACAATTAACCAGTGGAACAGCTTGCCACTAGAGGTGGATGCTCCAATGCTGGAGGTTTTTAAGAAGAGACTGGACAGCCACTTATTTGAAATGGGATAGGGTCTCCTGCTTGAGCAGGGGGCTGGACTAGAAGACCTCCAAGGTCCCTTCCAGTTCTATTCTATTCTATTCTATTCTATTCTATTCTATTCTATTCTATTCTATTCTATTCTATTCTATTCTATTCTATTCCTTATTTCGTTATTCTATTCTATTCTATTCTATTCTATTCTATTCTATTCTATTCTATTCTATTCTATTCTATTCTATTCTATTCTATTCTATTCTATTCCTTATTTCGTTATTCTATTCTATTCTATTCTATTCTATTCTATTCTATTCTATTCTATTCTATTCTATTCTATTTTATTCTATTCTAATTTCTATTTTATTCCATATTTCATTATTCTATTCCATTCTATTCTATTCTATTCTATTTTATTCTATTCTATTCTATTCTATTCTATTCTAATTTCTATTTTATTCCATATTTCATTATTCTATTCCATTCCATTCCATTCCATTCCATTCTATTCTATTCTATTCTATTCTATTCTATTCTATTCTATTCTATTCTATTCTATTCTATTCTATTCTATTCTATTCTATTCTATTCTATTCTATTCTATTCTATTCTATTTTATTCTATTCTAATTTCTATTTTATTCCATATTTCATTATTCTATTCCATTCCATTCCATTCTATTCTATTCTATTCTATTCTATTCTATTCTATTCTATTCTATTCTATTCTATTCTATTCTATTCTATTCTATTCTATTCCATTCCATTCCATTCCATTCCATTCCATTCCATTCCATTCTATTCTATTCTATTCTATTCTATTCTATTCTATTCTATTCTATTCTATTCTATTCTATTCTATTCTATTCTATTCTATTCTATTCCGTATTTTCTATCCTGTTCTGTTCTGTTCTGTTCTGTTCCATTCCATCCTATTCCATTCCATTCCATCCTTTCTATTCTATTCTTATTCTGTTCTGTTCTGTTCTCTTCCATCATGTCCCATTCCATCCCATCCCATTCCATTCCATTCCATTCCATTCCATTCCATTCCATTCCATATTTTCTGTTCTGTTCTGCTCTGTTCTGTTGTTCCGTTCCGTTCCATCCTGTCCTGTCCCATCCCATTCCATATTTTCTATTCTATTCTATTCTATTCTATTCTATTCTATTCTATTCTATTCTATTCTATTCTATTCTATTCTATTCTATTCTATTCTATTCTATTCTATTCTATTCTATTCTATTCTATTCTACTCTACTCTACTCTACTCTACTCTACTCTACTCTACTCTACTCTATTTGATTCCATTCCATATTTTCTGTTCTGTTCTGTTTTGTTCTGTTCTACTCCATTCCACTCCATTCCATTCCATTCTAATTATTTATAGGGGTTTTTTTGGGAAGGAAAGAGAGCAGGCTGAGGTTTTCACGTCAACATTTCCAGTCACGGTGCAATAACACGAGACTCGTGACTCGGACGTGCCCACGAAGCTCCTTCTTTCCTTGATATTACTTAATTAAAGAAATTAAATCAAATCACCGGACACTCAGCAGAACAGGCTGAGCCTGGCATCCGCGGTCAATTAAAGAAGATTATTTATGATTTGCCATGAACAAAGAAAAGGGCAACAATGCTTTGCGCCAGAAGTGAGCCAGCGAAGAGCACTTGCTCAAATCCACCTCAGCCAGCAATTAGTTCTCGACTTGCTACCGTTTGTTTAAATGATCGCTCCAAGTTACAACAGCACTGAAAAAAGTGACTTCTGTCCGTTTTTTCACACCTTACGATCCTTGCAGGTCAGGTGATCAAAATTCAGAGGCTTGGCAACTGGCATGTACTTAACGACGGTTGCAGCGTCCCGCAGTTATGTCATCCCCTTTTGGGACCTTCCAAGAAGCAAAGTCAATGGGGGAAAGCCGGTTTCACTTAACAACCGCTTAACAACGGTGGCAAGGGAGGTCGTAAAATGGGGCCAGACTCTCTTAACAATGGTCTTGCTTCGCAGTGGAAATTTTGGGCCCCATTGTGGTCATGAGGCGAGAATTATCCGCATCCGGAATTTCCCATTTCATTTGTCTGAAATCGTGTAGGACCTCCTGCTTGAGCAAGGGGCTGGACTAGAAGACCTCCAAGGTCCCTCCCAGCTGTATTCTGACTCAGAGTCAGACCAAAAGAATGCTTCCCACCTCATTCCTATTTAGCTTCACATCAGTTGTCCACATCTATTTTTTTAGCTGTAAATTGGGCCAAAGAATACAGTTATTGGGGGTGGGGGAAAAATAAATAAATAAAATCTAAGCGTGTTCGTCTTTATTGGGTAAATCTTACTCGTATTTAACCGACATCATCTGGAAGCTAGGACATCCCAGAAGATTGAAAGAATAATGGCGGGGGGGGGGAATCAAGCTACCCAGACAGCTGATTTTTTTTAAATTTAAGCTTTTATTGGAATAAGCGAAAGGGACTTTAAAACGGAACAGTGAAGGCGGATGGAATCTTCCTGACGGGCCTTTATTGCGGGGGACATTTTGATTTTAATCGTTTCTCGTTTGCAAACTCAAAGGACCCCTACGCACAGTGAAGCTGGGGGTGTGAGGACGATGGGCATTGTAGTCCCGTTCCAAAGGGCACCGCGCTGAAAAAGAGGAGAGGCGATGCTTAGCAGATAGGAGCAATTTAACACACACACACACACACACACACACACACACACACACACACAGAGTTGTTGAATCCTTAAAACGGGGAGGAAAAGAGATGGGCAAAAGTTTTAAGCAGCACATTTAAGTGCCGCTTCTATCCCATTTGCCTGGACAGAGGTATCAATCAATCAATCAATCAATCAATCAATTAAAAAGGCACAACGAATATCGATGGATTCTTTGCAGCGCGAGGCTCCCAGCCAGGTCTCTGAGTGGCTTGTGATCAACGGGGGAAACAAATAAACCAGGATTAAAACAACCACCGAAAGACAAGGAAGAACATCGACATTTGCAAGGTTGATGGGCTTTTTCGTTTTTTAACCTGGTTGGTGAAAGTGGTAGATTCTAGAGTACATAATACATAAATAATAAAATAAAATAAAATAGAAAACAAAATAATCAGAATAGAATAGAATAGAATAGAATAGAATAGAATAGAATAGAATAGAATAGAATAGAATAGAATAGAATAGAATAGAATAGAATAGAATAGAATAGAATAGAATAGAATAGAATAGAAATAGAAGCTGGAAGGGACCTTGGAGGTCTTCTAGTCCAGCCCCCTGCTCAAGCAGGATGACCTATACCATCTCAGACAGGTGGTTGTCTAGTGCCGTGGTGGCGAACCTATGGCACACGTGCCACAGTTGGCACGCACAGCCCTCTCTGTGGGCACGCGCGCCATCGTCCCAGTCAACTGGGTTTTATAAAACCTTTTCACTTTAGGCCTCCGCCGCCATGTGCAAAAAAAAAAAAAAGGTTTGATCAATCAATCAATTTCAACTTCTCGCCGGAAAAAAAAAAGCTCTCGCCAAGCTGAAATTGATTGCTTGAACTTTTGAGTCCCACCCAGTCTGCCGTTACCACCGCAGCCACGCCCACCCAATGGGCCAGGGCCCACCCGGCACCCGACGATACATCAGTGGGTTTTGGGTTGCCGTTTGGGCACTCGGTCTCTAAAAAGTTCACCATCACTGCTCCAGTCTCTTCTTTAAAACCTCCAGGGATGGAGCGCGCATGATTTCTGGTGGCAAGCTGTTCCAGTGGTTAATTGTCCTCAGTGTCAGGAAATTTCTCCTCAATTCCAGGTTGCTTCTCTCCTTGGTCAGTTTCTAACCATTGTTTCTTGTCCTGCCCTCCGGTGCTTTGGAGAATAAATAATAATAATATAATAATAATAATAAAAGTTGGAAGGGACCTTGGAGGTCATCTAGTCCAACCCCCTGCTCAGGCAGGAAACCTTATACCATTTCAGGCAAATGGCTGTCCAGTCTCTTTTTAAAAACCTCCAGTGTTGGAGCATTCACCACCTCTGGAGGCAGGTTGTTCCACTGGTTAGTTGTTCCAACTGTCAGGAAGTTTCTCCTTAGTTCTAGGTTGCTTCTCTCCTTGACTAGTTTCCATCCGTTGCTTCTTGTCCTGCCTTTAGGTGCTTTGGAGAATAGCTTGACTCCCTCTTCTTTGGGGCAGCCCCTGAGATGTTGGAACACTGCTGTCATGTCCCCCCTCGTCCTTCTCTTCATTAAACTACACATACCCAATTCCAGCAACCGTTCCCTATATGTTTTAGCCTCCAGTCCCCCTAATCATCTTTGTTGCTCTTCTCTGTACCCTCTGACCCCCCCTCTTCTTTGTGGCAGCCCCTCCAATACTGGAACGCTGCTATCGTGTCTCCCCTATTTCTTCTTTTCTTTAGACTAGCCAGACCCACGTCCCGCAGCCGTTCTTCGTACGTTTTAGCCTCCAGGCCTTGGATCCTCTGAGTTGCTCTTCTCTGATTTATTTTTCCCCCAAACTCTCAACATCTTTTATGTGATATGGTGACCAAAACTGGCTGCAATATTCCAGGTGTGGCCTCACTAGGGCTTTATAAAGCGGTACTAGTACCAGGCTACTGGGCCAAGGTTTGTGGAAGACGAAGAAGAGGGGAGGAGGAGAAACTGCAGAGGAGGAGGAGCAGGAGGAGGAGGAGGAGGAGGAGGAGGAGGATGGCACTTCTTCTGAGTTGGCTTGGAGGCATCTGGGTGTAACTCAAAAGGAGAGAAGAGCCGGTTCCGAAGGAGTTCTCTTCTCCTCCTCAATCCCTCCTGAAGCTTGAGAGAACGTGCTTCTTTCCTCCTTCTCCTCCATCCCACCAGCAGCAGGATGGAGCAGGACGGATCTTCTCAGAACCAGGCGCTGATCTACAAGGCTCAAGTGACTACGGGCCAAGGTCTTTTAACTGGGACTTTAGATCTGATCTCCATCACCTTGGTGGGCGCCAACGGACAAAGCCCCAAGAGGTTTCTGGACAAGATTGGGATGACCTGCTCCGAAGGATCGGTAAGATTTGGGTTCGAGTCCCAAGAGAAGGAAGTTGGGAGATGGTACCTTAGCTCCTGGAGTGCATTTTGGTCCAGAGAGAGACAGAATAACAAAATAACAGAATTGGAAGGGACCTTGGAGGTTGTTTATTCCCTAGACAACCCCCTATACCATTTCAGACAAATGGTTTTCCAATCTTTTCTCAAAAACCTCCAGTGTTGGAGCACCTACAACTTCTGGTGGCAGGTTGTTCCACTGGTTAATTGTTCTCCCTGTCAGGAAGTTTCTCCTTAGTTCCAGGTTGCTTCTCTCCTTGATTCGTTTCCACCCGTTCCTTCTTGTCCTGACTTTGGGTGCTTTGGAGAATAAGTTGAACCCCCCCCCCTCTTCTTTGTAGGAGCCCCTCAAAAGATGTTGAGACTCTGGAAAGTGTGCAGAGAAGAGCAACAAAGATGATCAGGGGACTGGAGGCTAAAACATATAAAGAACGGTTGCTGGAATTGGATATATCTAATTTAATGAAGAGAAGAACTAGGGGGTGACATTTTTTATTTATTTATTTTTATTTTAATTCCATTTATATCCCGCCCTTCTCCGAAGACTCAGGGCGGCTTACAAGCTTAGCAGTAGCCTTCATTCTATGTATATGCCTGCTTATTAGGGCTTTCACACACACCCCAAGCGGCATTATTACAAAGTCAGCTTAATTACCCCCAACAATCTGGGTCCTCATTTTACCTACCTCGGAAGGATGGAAGGATGGACAGGCACGCTGGCTGAGGAATTCTGGGAGTTGAAGTACACATGTCATCAAAGGGCCAGGTTTGAAGGCCCCTGCTTGTGGACTTCAACTCCCAGAATTCCTCAGTCAGGCATGCTGGCTGAGGAATTCTGGGAGTTGAAGTACACATGTCATCAAAGGGCCACGTTTGAAGAACCCTACCCTATACCATTCCAGATAAGTGGCTGTGCAGTTTCTTCTTTAAAAAGAGGAGGAGGGGGGGGGGAGGAGGAGGAGGAGGAGAGTTGGAAGGGACCTTGGAGGTCTTCTAGTCCAGCAGGAGACCCTAGCCTAGACCATTCCAGACAAATGGCTGCCCAGTCACTTCTGTGCCTGGCTGAGGAATTCTGGGACTTGAAGTCCACAAGTCACAAAAGGGCCAAGTTTGAAGACCCCTGAGCTAGAAGGTCTACATCTTCAAAGGCCCCTTGAGGAAGCAGAAGATGTACACTGGTGTTCCTCAGCCCTGACGACTTGAAGATGGGTGGACTTCAACTCCCAGAATTCCACAGTCGGCGCAAAACATCGCCTCCTTGCAACCAGGAAGTGTGCTTTCCCAAACTGGAGCACCAGTTTTATGGACCCGTCTTCGATCTGAGATCCGGGTGACCCCAACCTTATTAGCCTTCCATGAAACCCTGAAGACCTGGCTGTGCCAGTTAGGAGAATCCAACATGCCTGATTAAATTGGGTTAATAGTCTTAAACATCTCAGCCTCGCTGTGACAGGCTAGTAGTCATCCTGCTTTTATTCTTTGACTTGTGAACCACCCACGGCCGGGAGCTTCTGATGGGCAAACCCATCCATCCATCAATAAGCCAGAAAAACCTGAGTGTCCCAGCTTATGACTTGACGCTGATCTCCAGTTGAAGGGCAATCCGATTTTGGATCCCCAGCTCTGATCCTGAGGTTCCTCCCCCGATGGATCCACCCGAAGCCAACTGGGGACTCGTTGTCTTGAAGAACTTCCTGAGACCACATTGCCTGGCAGTTTGAGGGTGATCTGGCCCTCGTGTTAGGCCAGTTAGTTCTCCTAGTTGGAGGGTGACCAGGCCATGGTGTAAGGAAGGGGTCTCCAAACTTGGCCCTTTAATGACTTGTGGACTTCAACTCCCAGAATTCCTCAGCCAGCGTGCCTGGCTGAGGAATTCTGGGAGTTGAAGTCCACAAGTCATTAAAGGGCCAAGTTTGGAGACCCCTGATGTAAGGAGAATTATCAGAAGGAGGACATTCGTAGCTCAGGGTTGAAGGGAGGGGTCCTTGGCGCTCTCTGAGCTGGCTTGTTTTCTTGCATACGTTTCATGACCCAACTAGGGAACGTCATCAGTTCTAGAAGGGAAATGATGATGATAATGATGATGAGGAGGAGGAGGAGGAGGAGGAGGAAGAAGAGGAGTGTGGGGTCCTTGGTGCTCTCTAAGATTGGTTGTTTTCTTGCATACGTTTCATGACCCAACTAGGGAACATCATCAGTTCTAGAAGGGAGGAGGAGAGGGAAGGGGAGGGGGAAGGGGAGGAGGAGGAGGAGGAGGACGACGACGACGACTGTGGGGCCTTGGGGCTCTCTGAGGTTGGTAGGTTTTTTGCAGACGTTTCCTGACCCAACTAGGTAACATTATCAGTGCTAGAAAGGAATGGGATTTGTTTTCTGTTTGTATACAGGCGGCCTCTCTTCCAGTGTGGGTGGAAATGTTGTTTTCTTCTTGGTCACTTGACTGGGCTGTTGTTTCCTAAGAAAATGGTAGAAGACGGGGATGGTTTACTGTGAGACGGTGAGCCTCCTAGACCAAGCCAAGTCCCTAAAAGCTACAGAATTCCTGGCAGCTTGGCCTTGAGACAAATCAGCCATCACCTGGCACAGAGAGAGAAACAACATCTACATGCCATTGAAAAGAAAGAATCCAAAAGGTGAAAAGGAAGCAGACAGACCAAAACATCTCCTTGCCAGCAGTCAACACCCAGATGAGCCGAGATTGACACCAAGATTAATACTTGACCAACAAACAAGAAGTACAAAATGCACCAATTAAGGAACTGCCAACTCAGACAAACAACCAATCCATCAATAACAGCCTAGTCAAGAAACCCGCAAGAAAGCTCCCTCTGACAAACCCCTCTCCTTTTAGCAAGGATGGTGTTAGCTAGTTGGGTCAAGAAACATCTGCAAGAAAACAACCAAGCTCAGAGAGCACCAAGGACCCCACAGTCCTCCTCCTCCTCCTCCTCCTCCTCCTCCTCCTCCTCCTCCTCCTCCTCCCCCTCCTCTTCCCACATTCCCTTCTAGCACTGATGACGTTCCCTAGTTGGGTCACGAAACATCTGCAAGAAAACAACCAAGCTCAGAGAGCACCAAGGACCCCACAGTCGCCTCCTCCTCCTCCTCTTCTCCACAAACCCTCCTCCTTCTAGCACTGATGATGTTCCTCATTAGGTCATGAAACATCTGCAAGGAAACAACCAAGCTCAGAGAGCACCAAGGACCCCACAGTCGCCTCCTCCTCCTCCTCTTCTCCACAAACCCTCCTCCTTCTAGCACTGATGATGTTCCTCATTGGGTCATGAAACATCTGCAAGGAAACAACCAAGCTCAGAGAGCACCAAGGACCCCACAGTCCTCCTCCTCCTCCTCCTCCTCTTCCTCCTCCTCCTCCTCCTCTTCCTCCTCCTCCTCCTCCTCTTCCCACATTCCCTTCTAGCACTGATGACGTTCCCTAGTTGGGTCACGAAACATCTGCAAGAAAATCACCCAGCTCAGAGACCACCAAGGACCCCAGAGTCGTCATTGTCCTCTTCCTCTTCCTCTTCCTCCTCCTCTTCCTCCTCCTCCTCCTCCTCCTCCCACACCCCACTCCCCGCCAGCACTGATGTGACGTTCCCTAGTTGGGTCATGAAACGTCTGCAAGGAAACCACCCAGCTCAGAGAGCACCAAGGACCCCACAGTCCTCCTCCTCCTCCTCCTCCTCTTCCCACATTCCCTTCTAGCACTGATGATGTTCCTAGTTGGGTCATGAAACATCTGCAAGGCAACAACCAAGCACCAGAGACACACACACAGAGACACGCACACCAGTCCCGATTCCCGCTTAACTTTTCTTTATTGAACCTTCTCCTTTGCCTCAGCCTGCCCTCCTAAGCCAGGTCTACAAGTCCCCGGACCTGTCAATCTCGTCGGGTAAGGCGGTGTAGATATTGATCTGATGGGTGCAGCGGAAGATCAAAGCTGAAGCTGAGTCGGCATGAAAGAACGGGGTTGAGCGGGCATCCTTCGGCAAGGGAGCCCGTGCCAAGTTGAGAAGCAGGCCGCGAAGGGAACTGGGGAAAGGAGAAAGGGGAAAGGAGAAGGGAAGAGGCTGGCTGGGGAATTCTGGGAGTTGAAGTCCAGAAGGCGGACTGAACACCTGGCAGGGCACCATGGGCCACCCGCAACACCGCCCCATTTCTCCTCCTCTGGGGACCCCGACTCTTTGTCCTCGCTTCCCCGACAGGTGGCCGAGGTGGACATTCCGTGCGATCGGGACCTGGGACCCATCTTGCTGATCCGCCTGCAGAAGGAGCCCTATTCCTACTTCCCCCAGAGCAGCTGGTACTGCAGCTTCGTCCAGGTGACCAGTCCTCATGGAGAGCTCTTCCGCTTCCCCTGCTACCAGTGGATCGAGGGTTACTGCACCGTCTCCGTCAGCGAAGGAACGGGTGAGTAGCTACGCCAGGTTGGAGGAGGAGACCTGCAAGGCAAGATTACTGGGTCTTTGGCGCTCCAAAGGAAGGTAGCCCTGGATTTACGACCACCGTGTAGCCTGAGGTATCTGTTGCTAAGCGAGACAGTCCTTAAGTGAGTGTTGTCCCATTTTACGACCTTTCTTGCCACAGGTTGACTCAACTACGGAAGATCATCAGTGCTAGAAGCGACGGGGGCTGGCTCTCGGGTTATATACAGTATATGGGGATGATGATCATCAGCACAGATGACGTTCCCTAGTTGGGTCATGAAACGTCTTCAAGGAAAGCACCCAGCTCAGAGAACACCAAGGACCCCACAGTTCTTTCCTCCTCCTCCTCCACCTCCTCCTCCTCCTCCTCCTCCTCCTCGTCTCTACAAACCCTACTGCCTTTGTAGCACTGATGATGTTCCCTAGTTGGGTCATGAAACATCTGCCGGAAAACCACCCAGCTCAGAGAGCACCAAGGACCCAACAGTCCTCCTCCTCCTCCTCCTCCTCCTCCTCCTCCTCCTCCTCCTCCTCCTCCTCCTCCTTCTCCTCCTCCTCCTCCTCCTGCTGTCTCCACAATCTCCCTTCCCTTCTAGCACTGATGACGTTCCCCAGTTGGGTCATGAAACGTCTGCCAGAAAACCACCCAGCTCAGAGAGCACCAAGGGCCCCACAATTCAGCCCCGAGCTACGTCCTTCCGTCTCCAGCCTTCACACGCCCTTCCCTCATCAGGGAAAAGACCAACCTCTTTGTCGACTCCTCGGAAGATGGTTAGGAAGAAAACCAGCAACGCCTCCACCCTGGCACAGGTGCCGACGTACCGCTTCCCAAGGGGAAGCCATCCCGGTGCTGGAATTCCCCTCCACCCTTCCCTTTTCTTTTCGACAAATCCTGCTGAAGAAAACTCCGCAGGAATTTTTATTTTTATTTTATTTTACGTTACATTTATTCCATTGATATAATAAGAATTGTCTTAGTTTAAAGGCGAGGCAGTCAACACTAAGGGGAAAATAATGCGGTAGTTTGAGACTCGCACGAAAGACACTTGTACGTCGTTGAATTATCGGCTAACTCAGCCGCCACGTTGCTTTTGAGATACTTAAATGTAAAATTAGAAAATCAATAAAACATTTTTTAAAGAAAAAACTCCGCGGGAATTGCAGGAGCCGGGAGGGGTGGGCTGGCAAAGGAGGCCAGCCGAGGTGGGGTCTTTTTTCCTGATTCCCTTCCTTTTTTAATCCTACAGCTCACACACCTTCGGACGACACTCACACCATTCAGCAGAGGCATCGTCGGGAAGAGCTGCAGCTGCGACAGCGCAAATATGGGTGAGTCTGGAAGAAAACCGGTGGACTCTTTTTTAAAAATAATATTTTATTAATTTTCCAATTTTGCATTTGACTATTTGAAAAGCAACGCGGCGACTGGATTGAACAATAACTCAATAACAAAGTCAGGTTACGACGTCAAATATTTCTTCTCTTTTTCCCTTAATGTTTACTGTCTCGTGTTCAAGTTAGTACATTTCTAATTATATCAACAATAAAAACATCATTATTACATTTATCAATAAAAAATTTTCAGCTTGTACCTATCTTAACTGCATTCAATCTTCATAAACAATCCATATCCTGCTGTTAATTTTTCCTCGATTTTTAATTTCTCGTCAATATTCCAATTTAATCTTTGATATTTATAATCTTCAGACTTTGGGTAACCAAGATTCCCCTTATCCCACTTCATAACAAACTAGAATATCCAAAATACACATTTTATCTATTTGAATATAATCTTGTTCTATTTCCTAAAAGTTATCTATTTCCCACCATATTAAATCATCTACTTAATAATACAATATCCCCTTTAATAAATCAAAACCATTATGTATATTGCCTGGGTAAATCCATAAATCAAACACATTCATAATATTTAATATTTAATTTTCCTCTCCCTTTTAAGTCTAATTTTTAAGTCTAATTTTAAAACGGTGGACTCTTCAGAGTCGATGTTTTCAAACTCCAGCATCCCTGTTTGGTCCCACTGAGGCAAAGAGATTCTCGACTAGGGTCACTTATAAGCTGGGTGGACTTCAACTCCCAGAATGCCCCAGCCAGTATTGCTGGCTGGGGCATTCTGGGAGCTGAAGTCACTCAACCCCATCTGAAAGAGGCCCAGGTTGTGAAAACTTGACTAGATGATCTCCAAGGTCCCTTCCGATTCTTCCTCTCTATGATTCTAATGCCTACGACTCCCGGCTGCCATACAACTGCTGATTAGAGAGGATGCTGGGAGTTGTAGTTTAGAGGAAGATCTACGAAGATCTCGTTCCCGATCAAGAGGAATATATATAGTATTGCCTTTCTTAAATGATGATAATGGTGGTGGGAGGGACCTTGGAGGTCATCTAGTCCAACCCCCTGCTCAGGCAGGAAACAGTGCCTTCCCAAGTTCTGGGACTACAAGTCCCATCACACTAAGCCACTGGGTCAAGATGGTGTAGTAGTGGATCACTGTTTACTGCCCCAAAGAGTTGCTGGAGTAAGCGCAGAGCGCTTCATTCTTTCTCAATTGTTCTCGCAAACTTTATGTACCAAACTGTGCGTTATCAACTTTGCCAGCAATTTGAAGAGGTGGCGACTCTGGCAGTTTACAACTATAATGCAAAAATAAAAGCCAATATGTATAAAAACAGAGACAATTTCTCTGCACACAGGTGGAAGGAATACCTGCCCAATGTACCTTGGTGTGCCGACATCGACACAACGGCCACAATTGAATACAACATTAGGTACTCCTTCCCTAAGGCAACGGCCTTTTTCGGACGTGGGGCGACTGCGTAAGTGTTGGGGGCCGGGTTTTACTAGCAAGTCCCCCCTGGGCTGGGAAGCCACGCAGAGTCAGGCTTGCTGGAGAGCTGGAGGGGAGACCACTAAGAGATGCCAGGGGTGGTTGGAGAGAGGGGAACAGCCTCCTGGAGAAGGCAAAAGCCCAGCGCATCAGGGTTTCTTCTCCATGTGGTCCCCAGGAATTGAAGCCTCCTTGTGGCCCTTGAGAGATTAGAGAGATGGAAAGACAGACAGACAGACAGACAGACAGAGACAGAGGCAGAGAGAAAATTGATGGATAAATAGGATGGATGGATAGAGAGAAAGAGAGAGAGGTAGATTGATATAGATAGTTTCATAGATGATAGATGATAATCTATCATCTATTGATGGATGGATGGATGGATGGATGGATGGATGGATGGATAGAGAGAGAGATGGATGGATGGATGGATGGATAGAGAGAGAGAGATGGATGGATGGATGGATAGATAGATAGAGATAGATAGATAATATCAGATAGATAATATAAGATAATATAAGATAATGATAGATTGAGATGAATTGATAGATAGTTAGATGATAGATAGATAGATGATAGATAGATAGATAGATAGATAGATAGATAGATAGATAGATAGATAGATAGATAGATAGATAATGATAGAGGTGGATAGACAGACAGATATAGCTAGGTGGATGGATAAGATTATAGACAGACATGCAAAACCAAATGTTCCCTGAATATTTATCCATCCATTCATCCCTCCCTTCATCCCTCCATCCACCCATCCATCCACCCTCCTTCCCTCTCTCCATCCATCCATCCATGCATCCCCCCACCTACCCTTCATCCTCCATCCCTCCATCCCACCCGACACCGAACGTCTCCCGGGGGTCCTGTTCCTCCTTTCCCCCTGTCTGAGCTTCTTGCCCAGTCTGACGCTCCGTCTCTCCTCCTCCTCCTCCTCCTCGTCAGCCTCTTTGAGGCCAAAATGAAGGGCTTCCTCTACAAACCTTACTCCTGGGAGAGGCTGGAGGACATCCGCAAAATCTTCTGGTTCTACCACACGCCGGTCTCAGGTCAGTGGTGGGCCAAGGACTTCTCTTCATTTCACAACGACACACTCACACCTCCCACAACTCCATTCCCCAGAACCGGTAGCACAACTTTGCTCAAACCAGGCATAGCTTGTCTCTGGCAGAAGGCGTGAAGTCTGAAAATATGCTGGCTGGGGAATTCTGGGAGAGGAAGTCCACCCATCTTAAAGCATGCTGGCTGGGGAATTCTGGGAGTGGAAATCCACCATCTTAAAGCATGCTGGCTGGGGCATTCTGGGAGAAGAAATCCACCATCTTAAAGCATGCTGGCTGGGGCATTCTGGGAGTTGAAGGGCACCGATCTTAAAGCACGCTGGCCAGGGAATTCTGGGAGTGGAAGTCCACCATCTTAAAGCATACCTGGCTGGGGAATTCTGGGAGTTAGTCCACACCTTAAAGCATCACCCTGCCCCCCCCAAGCTTTGGGGCACCAGGGACCGGTTCCGGGGAGAAAGTGGTTTTGCATGCTGGTCCACAAACTGGGCATTGGGGGCCCCTGCCTTAAAGCATGGCTGGCTGGGGCATTCTGGGTGCTGAAGCCCACCCACCCCTTGCCCAGTTTGAGAATGGCCAGTTCCAATTAATTCTGTGGAAAGAGCTCCATTGGAGGAGACCCATCTGGTTGGGGATTTAGCCGTATTGTACTACACCCTTCATCATCCTGGGCTCCCTCCCTTGCGCCTTTTTCCCCCTTCCCCCCAGAGTTTGTCTTTAAGCACTGGAAGGACGATGCTTTCTTTGGGTACCAGTTTCTGAACGGGATCAACCCCATCAAAATCCGGAAGTGCACCGCTATCCCGGAAAACTTCCCCGTGACCCAGGAAATGGTGGCAGGGACTTTGGGAGAAACGACAACCCTGCAGGAAGAACTGAAGGTGATTGCTTTTTTAAAAACATATTTTATTGATTTTCTAGTTTTACAGTTAAGTATTTAAAAAAGCAACGTGGCGGCCGAGTTAAGCGATGCTACGATGACATACAAGTACCTCAGCAACTATATTAAATATTTCCTCTCTTTTGCCCTTAGCGTTTGCTGTCTCCTGTTTAAACTAATACCATTCTTATTATATCATGGAAATAAAAATGACATTCTTACATTTACCAATAATTTCCGGCTTATACATATCCTGGTTATTTAGGTCCTAATTAGTTTTCCCCAATTTTTAGTTTCCCATTAATATGTAACTTTAAGAATGAATATTTATAATCTCCAAGTTTTAAGTACGGTAAGCAAAGTTCCCTTTATCACAATTCATCACCGTCTAATATTCAGAACATACATCTTATCTAATTTGGATATATTCTATTTCTCACCATCTTACAGCAACTAATTGATAATACGGTATAACATTCTTATTTTCTATTAATTTCCAAGTGTCTTAAATTTAATAACCAAACTTTTCTCTTGTTTCAACATCAAGAACTGTAGGTGATTCCTTTCCCACCTTTGTGGTCTTCTAAGGCTCAGGGACACACACACACACACACACACGCAAAGAGAGAGAGGCTGTGCCTCTGTGTGTGTGTGTGTGTGTGTGTGTGTTGGCCCCTCATTGTCAACAAATCCATCTTTAAAATGCTGAGCAGCTCCTGAGCAAGCAGATCAACCAAGGCTGATGAAAATGGCTTATAAATACGACACGATACAGTTGGTCCTCAACTTATGACTGCAGTTGAGCCCAAACTTCTTGGCTGCAGGGAGACAAGGCAGAAAAACATCCTGCAGCCAAGAAGGCTCCACACCCATTTGCACCACTCAGGTGACCCTGAGGACACAGCCAAACCTCCAGGTGGCCTCAACGACTCGTTAAAAAAAGGCAAATGACCAGCTGTCTGCAAGGAGTATAAATCCTTCCATTTCCCCTACCATCCAGGCAGAACTGAAGAAGCTTCTAGGGTGAGAAGTGAAAGCTCTTCAAAGAAAAACAGGCAAATCCACTTGCCTCCTGAAAAAGCACTTTTGGGACAATCATGACATGGAGGACAGAGAATCTCCATGAATCCATTTGTTACCGTTCCAGCTGAGAGATTTCATGAACAGCCTGCTCCAATTGCGAATAGAATAGAATAGAACAAAATTAGAATAAAACAAAATTAGAATAGAACAAAATTAGAATAGAACAAAATTAGAATAGAATAGAATAGAATAGAATAGAATAGAATAGAATAGAATAGAATAGAATAGAATAGAATAGAATAGAATAGAATAGAATAGAATAGAATAGAATAGAATAGAACAGAATTATAAATAAGGAATAGAATAGAATAGAATAGAATAGAATAGAATAGAATAGAATAGAATAGAATAGAATAGAATAGAATAGAATAGAATTATAAATAAGGAATAGAATAGAATAGAATAGAATAGAATAGAATAGAATAGAATAGAATAGAATAGAATAGAACAGAATTATAAATAAGGAATAGAATAGAATAGAATAGAATAGAATAGAATAGAATAGAATAGAATAGAATAGAATAGAATAGAATAGAATAGAATAGAATAGAACAGAATTATAAATAAGGAATAGAATAGAATAGAATAGAATAGAATAGAATAGAATAGAATAGAATAGAATAGAATAGAATAGAATAGAATAGAATAGAATAGAATAGAATAGAAAATATGGAATAGAATAGAATAGAATGGAATGAAATGGAAGAGAACGGAACAGAATGGAACAGAACAGAACAGAACAGAACAGAATAGAACAGAATAGATTATAGAAGCTGGAAGGGACTCTATACCGTCTCAGACAAGTGGCTGTCCAGTCTCTTCTTAAAAACCTCCAGTGATGGAGCGCCCACAACATCTGGTGGCCAGCTGTTCCACTGGTTAATTGTCCTCACTGTCAGGAAGTTTCTCCTTAATTCCAGGTTGCTTCTCTCCTTGATCAGTTTCCATCCGTTGTTTCTCGTCCTTCCCTCTGGTGCTCTGGAGAATAAGCTGACCCCCTCCTCTTTGGGGAAGCCCCTCAAAACACTGGAATACTGCTAATTTTTTTTTTTTTTTATAGAAAGGAACCATCTACTTGGTGGACTACAAGGTCCTGGAGAACATCCCCACTACTTTATTAAACAACCGGCGGCAATATATCGCTGCTCCTATCTGTTTGCTCCACCAAAAGCCCAGCGGAGAAATTCTCCCTCTGGCTATCCAGGTAAGTCCATCATTTGTGAAGAACCCACCAGGTAAAGGCCGGCCTCTTCCAACGTGGCCCTTTGATGACCCCTGGACTTCAACTCCCAGAATTCCTCAGCCCACCATTCCCCCCCCCCCGTTGATTTTGCTTGTCAGATGGATGCAGAAGAGGATCATGTGAACCTGGGATGCTGCAACCATCATAAATTCAAGTAACCGGATTTTGATCACATAACTGTAGCGAAGCTTTGATGGTCGTAAGTGCGAGGACCGGTTGTAAGTGTGTGTGTGCGAGGACTGATTGTAAGTGCGTGGACTGGTTGTAAGTGTGAGGACGGGTCATAAGTGTGAGGACCGGTTGTAAGTGTGTGTGTGAGGACCAGTCGTAAGTACGTGCACTGGTCATAAGTGTGTGGACCGGTCATAAGTGCGAGGACTGGTCATAAGTGAGATGGCTGGCCATAAGTGCGAGGACCTCTCATAAGTGCGAGGACTGGTTGTAAGTGCGTGGACCGCTCGTGTGAGGACCGCTCATATGTTCGAGGACCGATTGTAAGTGCGAGGACTGATTATAAGTGTGTGGACCAGTCATAAGTACGAGAACCAGTCGTGAGTTGACTGGTCGTAAGTGCGAGGATCGGCGATAAGTGCGAGGACCGGTCATAAGTGCGAGGACTGGCCGTAAGTGCGAGGACCAGTCATAAGTCACTTTCTTCCCAGTGCCGTGGCCACTTGGAACAGTCGCTAAGCGAAACGGACTCCCTCCAAGTCAGATCGGCTCTCCAAGGTGGATGTCCAACTTTGTCCCTCAGGGGTTCCCAACCTCTCCCCCCATGTCTCCCCCTTAGCTCAGCCAGCATCCTGGTCCTCAAAGTCCCATCTTCCTGCCCACCGACGAGGAGTGGCTGTGGACCTTAGCCAAGACCTGGGTGCGAAACGCCGAGTTCCACACCCACGAGGTCATCGCCCACCTGCTCCGCGGGCACCTGATGTCCGAGGTCTTCTCGGTGGCCACCCTGAGGACCCTCCCCATGTGTCACCCCTTGTACAAGGTGGGCTGGGGGGGCATTCAAAGGGCGGGAGGGCAGGGCCCCCCGATGGTGGTTAGCTCGAGTAACCATGGTTTCCTCCTCGTTCCCTGCTCCAGCTCCTGATCCCCCACTTGCGTTATTCCATCCACATCAACGTGTTGGCGAGGACCTATCTCATCAGCCAAGGAGGCACCTTTGATAAGGTAAAAGTGGGCATCCAGGGGGGCATCTGGGCTCAGCATGATGGGCTTGATGGAAAAAAGGGCCTGATTTAATCCTGGATAACCCAACATCGGCAAGTCCTCGACTTACAAGCCAGGATTTCCCTTGATAAGCGAGCCAGTTGTTTGGTGAGTTGCACTCAATTGGACACCCCTTTCTTGTGCCGTGGCTGTTAAACAAATTTTTGCCGTTGTTAAGGGGGTTGGACTAGAGGACCTCCAGGGTCCCTCCCAACTCTGTTACTCTGCCTTCTTCTCACAGGCCATCGCCACCGGGCGCCAGGGATTAGCGGTGCTTCTCCAAAGAGCCCTGGATGAACTGACCTACACCCAGCTTTGCCTTCCGGATGACATTGAAGCCCGGGGGGTGGGCGGCCTCCTCCAGTACTACTACAGGGACGATGGCCTGAAGATCTGGGACGCCATCAAGAGGTGAAGGAGCTTGGCCAGAGGGTTGAGTAGGGCCCTCCAACCTTCTCCACCTCCACCTTA
Source organism: Vipera berus (assembly GCF_964194415.1). Taxonomy (NCBI): domain Eukaryota; kingdom Metazoa; phylum Chordata; class Lepidosauria; order Squamata; family Viperidae; genus Vipera; species Vipera berus. The sequence goes on along the minus strand of NC_138205.1, from coordinate 2,777,622 downwards.
CCAAACTGGGGAACAGCTGCTGGGAAGGGGTTACAAACCAGCCGGGATCCTCCACCATCGCAATTTAGCCTGGTTAATGGGGGTTGCAAGGGTGGTGGATTCGAGTCTCGCTCAAGAGGTTTGGAGCCAGGGATTTCAGCCCCATACAGTAGCTGCGTCTGGAGGCTCGGCTCTGTTTAATTCAGGGGCGTCTTCAAACTTGGCCCTTTGATGGCTTGTGGACTTCAACTTCACGCTGGCTGAGGAATTCTGGGAGTTGAAGTCCACCAGTCCTAAAGGGGTCATAGTTCCCTCAGGCTGGCTGAGGAATTCTGGGAGTTGAAGTCCACCAGCCATCAAAGGGCCAAGTTTGAAGACCCCCTGGTCTAATTCATGGGGTCATAATAAACTTGGATAGAAGGGAATATATCGTAGCTGAAGGTTGAAATGCGGGGCCCTTGGCGGTCTCTGAGCTGGGTGGTTTCCTTGCAGACGTTTCACTGCCCAACTAGGGGACGTCATCAGTGCTAGAAGAAAGGGTGATTTGTGGAGAGGAGGAGGAGGAAGAGGAGGAGGAGGAAGAGGAAGAAGACTTGTAGGGTCCTTGGTGGTTTTCTTGCAGATATTTCATGACCCAACTAGGGAACGTCATCAGTAGAGAGTGTGTTTGCTCTCTTTTGACATATGAAACTGAGCTCAGAGAGCACAATAGACACCCTACAGTCCTCCTCCTCCTCCTCCTCCTCCTCCTCCCCCCCACCCTCTTCTTCTGCTCTACTCCACAACTCCCCCCCCATTCCCTTCTAGCACTGATAATGTTAGTTAGTTTTTTTTGTTTGTTTAATCCCACTTATATCCCGCCCTTCTCCGAAGACTCAGGGCGGCTTACAATTTAAAGCACAAATCAATGTGCTTAGCAGTAGCCTTCATTCTATGTATATGCCTGCTTAGTAGGGCTTTCAGGGCCCCCCTCCAAGCGGCATTATTACAAAGTCAGCTTAATTGCCCCCAACAATCTGGGTCCTCCTTTTACCTACCTGGGAAGGATGGAAGGCTGAGTCAACCTTGAGCCTGGTGGGACTCGAACCTGCACTAATGGCAGGCAGCTGGTGTTACTTAAGGAGGCATTAGCCCACTGCTCCACCAAGGCTCTAGTTGGGTCATAAAACAACTGCAAGGAAACCACCCAGCTCAGAGAGCACCAAGGACCCCTCAATTCTCCTCCTCCTCCTCCTCCTCCTCCTCCTCCTCCTCTTCCCACACTCCCTTCTAGCACTGATGATGTTCCCTAGTTGGGTCATGCAATGTTTGCAAGGAAACCACCCAGCTCAGAGAGCCCCCAGGGAGCCCCCCACCCTAACCTTTCCTCCTGCTTGGGTGTGGGAAAGGAGCCGGGGCTAAGCCCCCTTTGCCGGGACAGACCCCTTTTCCCTCCTCCCTCCCCGCAGCTTTGTCTCGGGCATCGTCGGACTCTACTACGAGAGCGATTCAGCCGTGCAGGGAGACGGCGAGCTGCAGGCCTGGGTGGCCGAGATCTTCGCCAAAGGCTTCCTGAGCAAAGAGGCCTCAGGTATATCCCGCTCGTGGGTGCTTGGTTTGGTTTCCCCCTTTCCTGGTGGTGCCCTTTCCGCTCTGTAGAAGGCAGGCAGTCCTCGACTTACGTCCGTCCCCTTTAGTTGACCGTTTGAAGTTGCAGCAGCACCATAAGTACGAGCCAGTTGCCAAACTGGTCGTCAGTCACGTTTCTTTTTTTAGTGCTGTTGAATTTGAACGGTCACTAAACGAATGGTCGTTAAGTCGAGGACTCCCGGTGCGGTGTTTCCTGTCTTTCTCGTCATCCTTCTCCAACACGTCATCAGACGTACGACGGTGTGATTTATCGACCGCCGTAAAATAGTTTCAAAATGGGAGGAAATCACGCAGGGCCTCGAGTGAGGAGCGGAACAGTTCCTGAGATGTGCTGAGCAGTCAATGCACAGGGAACACGCGGGGTCTGTCCCTCCTTCCCTCCCTCTGAATCGCCGCTTGGTCTCCCTTCCCTTTGGCCCGTGGGGAATTTCAGGTGGGCCAAACTTTCCCCTTTCTTTCCAGGCATCCCTTCCGCCCTCCACTCCGTCCCGGAACTCATCAAGTACCTGACCATGACGATCTTCACCTGCTCGGCTCACCATGCGGCGGTCAATGGCGGGCAGGTGGGTGAGGCTACTCGGGGTCTCCCCGAGGAGGGGAGGAACGTGGTTGGCTGCCAGCAGGACCATTTTATCCTGGTTTTTGCCATCAATCAATTCTTCCTTCCTTCCTTCCTTCCTTCCTTCCTTCCTTCCTTCCTTCCTTCCTTCCTCCCCTTTCTCCCTCCCTTCTTATTCCAATCTACTTCCTTCCTTCTTTCCTCCCTCCCTCCCATTTCCTTCCTTCCTCCGTCCCTCCCTCCTTTCTTATTCCCATTTCCTTTCTTCCTTCCTTCCTTCCTTCCTTCCTTCCTCCTCCCCTTCCATGGCCCTCTGATGGCTGCCATCTTGACTTTTTTGACCCAACCCTGTGGAAACACCCCCACCCCCTTCCCCCCCCGCTTCCGTATAACCCAGCAGGCGGAAACGTCCGCTTCTCCGCAGCTATTTTGGGCCCTTGGAAGAAATGTTCCCTTGTTTTGCTTCCTCTTCCTGCCTTTCTTCTCCTTTCTCTCCGTCCCTTCCTCTTCCTCATTTGAATTCGCGCATTAACGCTTTTGAGCTTTTGGACTCATTCCGAGGATGGCCTGGTACAAAGCTGGCTTTCGTCCCCGTTCAGCTCGTTCCCCCAACTCACAACCGCAGCTGAGCCCAGAACCTTTAGTTAAAGTCATAATTTGAGTTTGCATATCCCAGGGTGCTTTCTTGTTTTTTCCTGCTGCTTCTTCTTTCACCACCAGTTGTAAGGAGAGTTTGAACAATCGCTTTTAACATACCAAGAGTTTGTTCCTGTTCTTTATTTATTTATTATGGGACTTATATACCGCCCTATCTCCCAGAGGACTCAGGGCGGCTAACAACAATAAAAAACCAACAGTACAAAAGTTAAGAAAAAAATTAAATAACAGCCCCAAATATTAATTACACAGTTAAAAATTAAAACTTTTAAAAACCCATCATCAATCCAGGTCAGCCTGATGGAAAAGGAACGTCTTGAGGTCACGGCGGAAGGACCGGAGGTCCGGGGCCATCTGAAGCTCAAGGGGGAGTTGATTTCAAAGGGCTGGCGCTCCCACAGAGAAGGCCCTCCCCCCGGGGGTCGCCAGCCGACATTGTCTGGCCGACGGCACCCTGAGGAGACCCTCTCTGTGTGAGCGCACTGGGCGATGGGAAGTCGTCCCCGGCAGCAGACGGTCCTGCAGACGGTCCTTCCTCTGCAGGAAAAATCCACTCCTGTTCTTCTTCCATTATAATGATAATGATAACTTTATTGTCACTTTGAATGTACACCAATCGGCATACATCAAAATGAAATTTCGTTGCATACAGCTCTCCAAGGGTCACCACCTCCGATATATACTCCTTGTTCGTGGCCCGCTCAAATTTCACATTGTCCATTTTAGTCTCTAGGGAGTGAACGATGGCACACAGGACAGATGGAAATGGGGCTCCATGTGGATTAGCCCTCAAATTCGCTTGTATTCTGACAACCTCGCCTTCTTTCCTTTTTCTGATCCTGACTCTTCCACCTTTTCCTTAAAGAGGCCTTGCTTCTTTTCGCCCCTGGAGCACACTGCTGCCGCCGCCACCAACTCCTCCAAAAGTCTCTCTCTCTTCCTCTGGGCCTGCCGACAGCTTCATCCAGTTCCTTTGCTCCATAAGCTCCAGGTCCTCTCCTCCTCTGCCTCCTCTGGAAACAGCCCATGCCAGCAAAGATTGTCGGTCGTATGTCGTATGTTACCTTAGTTCCACCATGTTGCTCAAACACATTAAAATCTTCCTGATCATGTGGCCTATAGCCCTTACTATCCCTCCCAAAACCATTTGCCTTCAAGAGCCAATGCAGCCGCAGCCATTCTAGGCGCCGCCATCTTAGATCTTATAGTATATTAAACTAAACTATAGTATATTAAACTAAAATCTTACAGTCAGGGAGCATTTATTTAATCTTGTTTTAACTTTTGTAATTTGTATTTTTATTCTTGCCCTGTTCACCGCCCTGAGTCCTTCGGGAGAAGGGCGGTATAGAAATAGTATTAAATAAATAAATAAATAAATAAATAAATAAATAAATAAATAAATAAATAAGTGAGGAGCTGAGCTGAGTTCCTTGCAGCTGGTGTTTCAAAGTTGCTTATATCTTCTCTATTTTCAAAGCTGTCAACAAGTCTCTCTTAAAGAATAACAGGTTACAATCTCACGTTTAGCCACCAGAGGTCACCCCAGAGTTATTTGGATCATTTCAGGCGTTTTTGTTCTTCTATTTCAAGAGGGGGAAAAACCCCAGCTCTTCAATAAAAATAGACAGTAAAAATCAGAGAAAAATAAGGAGCAGAAAATTAGGTGAAGGTAAAGGTTCCCCCGCACATGCGTGCTAGTCGTTTCCGACTCTAGGGGCCAGTGCTCATCTCCGTTTCAAAGCCAAAGAGCCAGAGTTTGTCCGAGGACGTCTCCGTGGTCATGTGGCCGGCATGACTAGACGCCAAAGGCGCACGGAACGCTGTTACCTTCCCACCGTAATGGTCCCTATTTTTCTACTTGCCTTTTTACGTGCTTTCGAACTGCTAGGTTGGCAGAAGCTGGGACGAGTAACAGGCGCTCACTCTGTTACGCGGCACTCGGGATTCGACCCGCCAAACTGCCGACCATCTGATCGACAAGCTCAGCGTCCTAACCCACTGAGCCACCACGTAGAAAATTACAAATCTTATAATCCACCAATTTTAGGAAGTAGAGTTCCAATTAGGATCCCAGTATTTTTTCCAACGTTTTAAACTCCCCTGGGTAGTCAGTCGCCGCTGTTTCGGGTGGGAGGGATAAAATCACCTTTCCCTCGCCACAGGGGGGAAAGTACTTTAGCAGCTTATGCAGGTAAATAAGTAATTAGGATGTAAGAGAGGTAGGTCTCACCCAGTCTCTTCGACGCTGCTTCAGAGTTACTAGATGGTAGATGCGACTTCGGCTGTTAGCAGCCTCAGGACAAGCCATATTTCTTTGGCCGATCCTTTCATCCGCGGGATTGGAGGGATTCGCCAGATCTAACGGGAGAGTTGCCGCTCTCCCACGATCCAGCGAGGGTCCCTCCTTGCTGGTCGCCTCGAGGGGGCGACTTTTGACCCTTTTCAGGGTCCCCCAGCGATGCAAAATTGGACGGGGAAGATGAGAGTCGTCTTCCGCACACCCGTGGCGGCCATGCGACAAACCAGAAGTCTCTTCCTTCTGGGTGGAGATGCCCCTTGTCTGATGCTTTTTTCCTCCTCCTTCTCTCTGGGCGGAAGTTTGAGATGGGGGCCTTCATGCCCAACCTGCCTTCGTCCATGAGGAAGCCCCCTCCCAAGGCGAAGGCCCCCGTCACCCTGCAGGAGTTCCTGGACACCATCCCGGAAATGAACGTGACCAGCCAGGTGCTCTCCGTCCTCTGGGTGCTGCGGAACGAGACCTTCGACATGGTGAGCCTCCCCCACCCCCCCCACCTCCTTCCCCTTCCCTCCCTCCCATTTCTCTCGCCCTTTGGTCTCGCAATGCGCCAGGCCAGGGGGAGGAAGCAGAATTAGGGCTGAGGGGCAGGAGCCAGGGCCCCGGATGGGGGTGGCTCCGAGGCAGGCAGGGATCCCGTCCCCCTGCTTTTCCTGGAAGGTTAATTGTAGACCCACTTTGTGCACTGGGAGTTGAAGTCCACAAGTCATGAAAGAGTCATAGTTCCCTCACGCTGGCTGAGGAATTCTGGCAGTTGAAGTCCCCAAGTCATAAAAAGGTCATAGTTCCCTCACGCTGGCTGAGGAATTCTGGGAGTTGAAGTCCACAAGCCATCAAAGGGTCATAGTTCCCTCATGCTGGCTGAGGAATTCTGAGAGTTGAAGTCCGCAAGTCATGAAAGGGTCATAATTCCCTCACGCTAGCTGAGGAATTCTGGCAGTTGAAGTCCGCAAGTCATGAAAGGGTCATAGTTCCCTCATGCTGGCTGAGGAATTCTGGGAGTTGAAGTCCGCAAGTCATGAAAGGGTCATAGTTCCCTCATGCTGGCTGAGGAATTCTGGGAGTTGAAGTCCACAAGTCATAAAAGGGTCATAGTTCCCTCACGCTGGCTGAGGAATTCTGGGAGTTGAAGTCCCCAAGCCATAAAAGGGTTATAATTCCCTCACGCTAGCTGAGGAATTGTGGGAGTTGAAGTCCGCAAGTCATCAAAGGGCCATAGTTCCCTCACGCTGGCTGAGGAATTCTGGGAGTTGAAGTCCACAAGTCATGAAAGAGTCATAGTTCCCTCAGACCAGTTGAGGAATTCTGGGAGTTGAAGTCCACAAGCCATCAAAGGGTCATAGTTCCCTCATGCTGGCTGAGGAATTCTGAGAGTTGAAGTCCGCAAGTCATGAAAGAGTCATAGTTCCCTCACGCTGGCTGAGGAATTCTGGCAGTTGAAGTCCCCAAGTCATAAAAAGGTCATAGTTCCCTCACGCTGGCTGAGGAATTCTGGGAGTTGAAGTCCACAAGCCATCAAAGGGTCATAGTTCCCTCATGCTGGCTGAGGAATTCTGAGAGTTGAAGTCCGCAAGTCATGAAAGGGTCATAATTCCCTCACGCTAGCTGAGGAATTCTGGCAGTTGAAGTCCGCAAGTCATGAAAGGGTCATAGTTCCCTCATGCTGGCTGAGGAATTCTGGGAGTTGAAGTCCGCAAGTCATGAAAGGGTCATAGTTCCCTCATGCTGGCTGAGGAATTCTGGGAGTTGAAGTCCACAAGTCATAAAAGGGTCATAGTTCCCTCACGCTGGCTGAGGAATTCTGGGAGTTGAAGTCCCCAAGCCATAAAAGGGTTATAATTCCCTCACGCTAGCTGAGGAATTGTGGGAGTTGAAGTCCGCAAGTCATCAAAGGGCCATAGTTCCCTCACGCTGGCTGAGGAATTCTGGGAGTTGAAGTCCACAAGTCATGAAAGAGTCATAGTTCCCTCAGACCAGTTGAGGAATTCTGGGAGTTGAAGTCCCCAAGTCATGAAAGGGTCATAGTTCCCTCATGCTGGCTGAGGAATTCTGGCAGTTGAAGTCCCCAAGTCATCAAAGGGTCATAGTTCCCTCATGCTGGCTGAGGAATTCTGGGAGTTGAAGTCCGCAAGCCATCAAAGGGCCATAGTTCCCCCACGCTGGCTGAGGAATTCTGGGAGTTGAAGTCCCCAAGCCATAAAAGGGTCATAATTCCCTCACGCTGGCTGAGGAATTCTGGGAATTGAAGTCCATACGTCATAAAAGGGTCATAGTTCCCTCAGACCGGTTGAGGAATTCTGGGAGTTGAAGTCCACAAGTCATGAAAGAGTCATAGTTCCCTCACGCTGGCTGAGGAATTCTGGGAGTTGAAGTCCCCAAGCCATCAAAGAGTCATAGTTCCCTTACGCTGGCTGAGGAATTCTGGGAGTTGAAATCCACAAGCCATGAAAGGGCCAAGTTTGAAGACCCATTGAAGATATGGACACACAGACAGACAGCCTTCCTTTATTGTCATTTTTTACCGAGGGCACAATGGCATACATTAAAAACCAAACCAAGTTCCTTCCCCTCAGATTTGACCCCCAGGGCTGCCCCTTCCAGCTGGGTTATTTGTGGTTCTGTGACCCTCTTCCGCTTCTGCAGAAACCGCTGGGCTACTACGACGAGGAACACTTTGTGGAATCGGCCCCCAAGCAGCTCATCGGCGCTTTCCAGGAGCACCTCAAGCACATCACCTTGGCCATCGAGAGCCGGAACAAGACCCTCACGCTGCCTTACACCTACCTCTACCCCCCCAGCATAGAAAACAGCACCACAATCTAGGAGCCTGGGGCGCTCAGCCTGAGCAGGTTGCTGGTCCTCAACGAGGGGAGCCCGCCCCTTTTCCTTGAGAGCAGGGTGGGCTGGGCAGATATGAAGAGCACCAAAGATCCAGAGAGGTACGAATTCCGCCTCCGGGAATCCTCCAAGCAACAGAAGAGGCAAACTATTTTATCGTTGTGTAGGCAGTCCTCAACGTACGACCGCAGTGGAGGCCCCAAAACCTCTGTTGTTAAGCAAGACGTTTGCTAAGCGAGCTTTGCCCCCTGTTCACGACCTTCCTTGCCTCGGCTGTTAAACGAATCACTGCAGTTGATTCGTTAGCAACCCGGTCCTTAAGTGAAACTGGCTTCCCCGTTGCCTGTGCTTCTCAGAAGGCCGCAAAAGGGGATCACGGCAACCGTCGTAAGTATGAGCCAGCGGCCAAGCGTCCGAATTTTGATCATGTGACCACGGGGGAGGCTGCAAAGTCTCGCAATTCTGACCAACGATCATAAGTCGCTTTTTCCCAGCTGTGTCGTAACTTCGAACGGTCGCTAAATGAACAGTCGTAAGTCGAGGACTACCTGGAGATCCCTTCTCCTGTGAACGCGGAGGAAGCTGATTGA
>NC_138205.1:2714071-2764071 GCF_964194415.1 Vipera berus | reverse complement strand
CTCTAGGACTGACCGGTTTGATCGCCTTGCAGTCCAAGGAACTCGCAGGAGTCTTCTCCAGCACCACAGTTCAAAGGCCTCCATTCTTTGGCGCTCAGCCTTTCTTACAGTCCATCTTTCACAGCCATACATTGCAACTGGGAAGACCACGGCCTTGACTATACGCACTTTTGTTGGCAGGGTGACGTCTCTGCTTTTTAGTGTGCTGTCTAGATTTGCCGTGGCTTTCCTCCCGAGGAGCAAAGCGTCTTTTAATTTCTTGGCTACAGTCCCCATCTGCAGTGATCTTGGAGCCGATGAAAATAAAATCTGTCACTACCTCCATTTCTTCCCCATCTATTTGCCAGGAATTGAGAGGGCCGGATGCCATGATCTTGGTTTTCTTAATGTTAAGTTTCAACCCAACTTTTGCACTCTCCTTCTTCACTCGCAACAAGAGGCTCTTTAGTTCTTCTTCACTTTCTGCCATTAGAGTGGCATCATTTGCATATCTTAGGTTGTTGATATTTCTTCCGGCAATCTTAATTCCAACTTTTGATTCATCTAGCCCTGCCTTTCTCATGATGTGCTCTGCATATAAATTAAATAGGCAGGGCAACAGTATACAGCCTTGCCGGACTCCTTTCCCAATTTTGAACCAATCAGTGGTTCCGTGTCCAGTTCTCACTGTTGCTTCTTAGCCCACATATAGGTTTCTCAAGAGACAAATAAGATGGTCTGGTACACCCATCTATTTAAGAACTTGCCACAGTTTGTTATGATCCACACAATCAACGGCTTTAGCATAGTCAATGAAGCAGATGTTTTTCTGGAACTCTCTAGCTTTCTCCATGAATCCAGTGTATGTTGGCAATTTGATCTCTAGTTCCTCTGCCTCTTCGAAATCCTGCCTGTACTTCTGGTAGTTCTCGATCCACATACTGCTGGAGTGTAGCTTGTAGGATTTTAGGCATAACTTTACTAGCATGTGAAATGAGTGCAATGGTGCGATAGTTTGAACATTCTTTGGCACTGCCTTTCTTTGGAATTGGAATGTAAACTGATCTTTTCCAATCCTGTGGCCACTGTTGAGTTTTCCAAATTTGCTGGCAAATTGAGTGTAGCACTTTTACTGCATCGTCTTTTAAGATTTTGAATAGCTCAGCTGGAATACTGTCACCTCCACTAGCTTTGTTGTTGCTCAGCTTTTCTAAGGCCCACTTCACTTTACATTCTAGGATGTCTGGCTCGAGGTCAGTGACCACCTCATTGTGATTATCAGGGACGTTAAGCTTATTCTTGTATAGTTCTTCTGTGTAATTTTGCCACCTCTTCTTAATCTCTTCTGCCTCTGTTAGGTCCCTGCCATTTTGGTCCTTTATCATGCCCATTTTTGCATTAAACGTTCCCTTCATCTCCCCAATTTTCTTGAAAAGATCTCTGGTCCTCCCTATTCTATTGTCTTCTTCTATTTCTTTGCACTGTTCATTTAAGAAGGCATTCTTATCTCTTCTAGCTATTCTCTGGAATTCTGCATTCAATTGGGCGTATCTTTCTTTTTCTCCCTTGCCTTTCGCTTCCCTCCTTTCCTCAGCTATTTGCAAAGCTTCCTCAGACAGCCATTTTGCTTTCTTGCATTTCTTTTTCTTTGGGATGGTTTTGGTTGCTACCTGTTGTACAATGTTGCGAACCTCTGTCCATAGTTCTTCAGGCACTCTGTCTATCAGATCTAATTCCTTAAATCTATTTGTCACCTCTACTGTATATTCAACAGGGATATGATTTAATTCATACCTGAGTGGCCTAGTGCTTTTCCCTACTTTCTTCAGTTTAAGCCTAAACTTTGCAATGAGAAGCTCATGGTCTGAGCCACAGTCAGCTCCTGGTCTTGTTTTTACTGACTGTATAGAGCTTCTCCATCTTTGGCTGCAGAGCATATAGTCAATCTGATTTCTGTGTTGACTGTCTGGTGATGTCCATGTGTAGAGCCGTCTCTTGGGTTGTTGGAAAAGAGTGTTTGCTATGACCATCGTATTCTCTTGACAAAATTCCATCAGCCTGTGCCCTGCTTCATTTTGTACTCCAAGGCCAAACTTGCCTGTTATTCCGGTTATCTTTTGGCTTCCTACTTTAGCATTCCAATCCCCCATGATGATAAGGACATCATTTTTGGGTGTTAGTTCTATAAGGTGCTGTAGGGCTTCATAGAACCGGTCAATTTCATCCTCTTCAGCACTGGTGGTTGGGGCATAGACTTGGACTACTGTGATATTGAATGGTTTGCCTTGGATTCAAACTCAGATCATTCTGTCATTCTGAGGATTATATCCCAGTATTGCTTTTCCTACTCTTTTATTGACTATGAAGGCTACTCCATTTCTTCTGAGGGATTCTTGCCCGCAGTAGTACACCTGATGGTCATCTGAATTAAATTCACCCATTCCTGTCCATTTTAGTTCGCTGATACCTAAGATGTCGATGTTCAGTCTTGTCATCTCTTGTTTGACCACGTCCAGCTTTCCTTGATTCATGGATCTTACATTCCAGGTTCCTATGGAGAAAAAATCTTTACAGCATCGGACTTTCCTTTCACCACCAGACACATCCACAGCTGAGCGTCCTTTCGGCTTTGGCCCAGTCGCTTCATTCTTTCTGGCGCTACTAGTACTAGCCCTCTGCTCTTCCCCAGTAGCATATTGGACGCCTTCCGACCTGAGTGGCTCATCTTCCAGCGTCATATCATTTTGCCTTTTGGTACTGTCCATAGGGTTTTCATGGCAAAGATACTGGAGTGGTTTGCCATTTCCTTCTCCAGTGGATCACGTTTTGTCAGAACTCTCTGCTATGACCTGTGTGTCTTGGGTGGCCCTGCACGGCATAGCTCATAGCTTCATTGAATTACGCAAGCCCCTTCGCCATTGATTCTTTTTTTAAAAAAAAATACTAACCCAGACAAACATGCTGTTTACCAAAGATCAAGGGGATTAGGTTAAAAATCAATCACGTATTTAAAAAGAAAAAAGAAAAAAAATGAGTTGTGGCCATTTCCTCACATTTATGACCGTCGCAGCATTGGCACCCTCATGGATTCAAAATTCAGGTGCTTGGCAACAGGCGTCTATTCTGTTCTGTTCTGTATTTTATTATTCTATTCTGTTCTGTTCTGTATTTTATTATTCTATTCTGTTCTGTTCTATTCTATTCTGTTCTGTTCTGTATTTTATTATTCTATTCTGTTCTGTATTTTATTATTCTGGTCTAGTCTAGTCTACTCTATATTTTATTATTCTATTCTGTTCTGTTCTATTCTATTCTGTTCTGTTCTGTTCTGTATTTTATTATTCTATTCTGTTCTGTTCTGTATTTTATTATTCTGTTCTCTTCTGTTCTCTTCTCTTCTCGTTCTGAATTAAGGTAGAATCCCAGATGGAGCTGGGGGGTGGTCTTGCTAGATTCACGGCCCCTGTACAAACACTGACCAAGAAGGTCTTCACAATTGTGTGAAGCCTTCCAGAATGGGAGACTTTACACACAATCCGTTACACTTGAAGAGTGACTACCCACAGGTGGACCAGGGCAACACATTCCCACCATGAAGTCATCCTTGGAGGCCAGTTGGAAGCCACAGCTGCTCCAGAATCCAACATCTGGAGGACCTAGGAATGATCCTCAATAACCACAGATCGTACCTCTTCCGAGCACGTTGGCTTCCGGGTTCAGTTCAAGGTGATGACGGTCAGCTTTTGGGCTCACAGCCGGGCTATGAGTAGGTCCACCTGCTCTTCCGTCCACCTCATAAGACCAAGCAGCGCAACTTCAAGGCCAAGACAGGACCTTGGGTGGAAGGCCATCAACGTTGATGGCCAACCTGAAACGGAGGGAAGGATGAACGAGGTTCATCTGCCAAAAAAAAAAAAAAAGGAAGTTGATCCTGGGAAATGCAAGGTAGGGTTGATCCTGGTCTGAGCCCTCAGCAGATCTGAGGGCCCACCTCGTCTTCCATTCATGTCTGGGCTCTTCCAGGGCAGACCAAGCTCCAGGCCGCTTCAGAAGATGGAGACACGGAGAAGAGATTGATTTAGCCAAAAGTTGCTGATGTCGCAGCCGGGGGAGGAAGTGAAACTGGACGTTGGAAGTCCGTTCGCTGCAGGAAGTGACCTCCGATCGTCCTCGGGAGGAAGTCTGTTAAACTTTTAGCTTGGGGTCACTTTCTCCTTTCTTGGAAACCAGGAAAGAGAAGAGGCCGCCTTCAAAGGAAGCTGCAGACGCTAGAACCGGGGTGGCCACCCTTGGCAACTTTAAGACTTGTGGACTTCAATTCCCAGAATTCTCCAACCAGCTCCTCCTCCTCCTCCTCTTCTTCTTCTCCTTCTCTTCCTCCTCCTCCTCCTCCTCCTCCTCCTCCCTTCTAGCACTGATAATGGTCCTTAGTTGGGTCATGAAACGTCTGCAAGAAGATCACCAAGCTCAGAGACCACCAAGGACCCCACGATTCTCCTCCTTCTCCTCTCCTTCCTTTCTTCCTCCTCCTCCTCCTCCTCCTCTTCTTCTCCTTCTCCTCCTCCTCCTCCTCCTCTTCTCCTTCCTTCCCTCTTCTTCTTCTCCTCCTTCTTCCCCTCCTCCTCCTCCTTCTTCTCCTTCCCCATCTTCTTGCAAAAAGGGATCACGTGAACCCCGGGAACACTGCGGCCGTCATAAATAGGAGCCCGTGGCCAAGCCCCTGATTATTTTATTTTATTTTTATTTATTTATTTATTTATTTGATCACAGAGATGCTGCAACGGTCCTCAAGTGTGAGCCCCAAGTCACAAGTCCCTCTTTTTTTTTTTGTAGTGCCGTTGGGACCCTGAGCAGCAACTGGCTGAACGCCAGGACTGCCTGTCGCTTTCTTCCACGTTCGTAGAAGGGGGCGCGTGCCCTACCCTCTTAGCACGCTAGCCGCAGAGCCTCCCCGCTCAGGGGCAGTCTATCTGAACACCAGGCACGTAACCAATTCGCCAGGCTCTTTCCGCCGAAGGATTGAAGTCTTGTGAGTTCGTCCCACAACATGCTGGCGGCGTCTTCTCCTAGGGCGGAAAAACAAAAAAACAGAAACCTGTTGCCCAAGAGAAACTTGCCACCTTTACCCTGTAGAATACGCAACGCCAAATTCAAATTTCAGGTTGCGTCTCAACGCAACAATCAGAAGCATCTGTTCCTGTTGAACGAGGGATGGGAAGCCGAGGGACGGCCGGAAGAGATTGTTAAATTGATAGCGCCTTCGCCAGTTGCAGCCTGCCCTGCATTCCTTTGAACCCGGGTGTCTCCTCGGGTGAACCGGGCGGATGGGGTTGCCGTGCACGCAAACACAACGGAGAGGCCTGCAGGGAGGTTACTGCCTCGACCAATGAATTGTATTGGTTTACCCAAAGATTTTATTTTCCTGGGCTCCAAGATCACTGCAGATGGGGACTGTAGCCAAGAAATTAAAAGACGCTTCCTCCTGGGGAGGAAAGCCATGGCAAATCTAGACAGCACACTAAAAAGCAGAGACATCACCCTGTCAACAAAAGTGCGTATAGTCAAGGCTACGGTCTTCCCAGTTGCAATGTATGGCAGTGAAAGTTGGACCATAAGAAAGGCTGAGCGCCAAAGAATCGAGGCCTTTGAACTATGGTGCTGGAGAAGACTCCTGCGAGTCCCTTGGACTGCAAGGCGATCAAACCGGTCAGTCCTAGAGGAGATCCACCCTGACTGCTCTTTAGAAGGCCAGATCCTGAAGTGGAAACTCAAATCCTTTGGCCACCTAATGAGAAGGAAGGACTCACTGGAGAAGAGCCTAATGCTGGGAAAGGTTGAGGGCAAGAGAAGAAGGGGATGACAGAGAACAAGGTGGCTGGATGGAGTCACTGAAGCAGTAGGCGTGAGCCTAAACGGACTCCAGAAGATGGTAGAGGACAGGAAGGCCTGGAGGAACCTTGTCCATGGGGTTGCGATGGGTCGGACACGACTTTGCAGCTAACAACAACAACCCAAAGTACGGCTTTGGTACATGATTCTATAGCTTTAATTCGTAAACCCAGTGCTTTTTTTGGTAAAAGAAAAAGGTGCCGGAACTCACCCATGTCATACAACCCCCCCTTGCCTACCCTACAAGGTTCCATCCAAAAAAGGTGCCGGAACTCCGTTCTGGGCGTTCTATGACCAAAAAAAAAGCCCTGCGTAAACCACACGGCATCGCGCAGGTGTGATGGGCAGGATACATCTTGGATCGACTTGGTAGCTGAATAGAGCTGGAAAGAGACCTTGGAGGTCTTCTAGTCCAGCCCCCCCCCCACTCGAGCAGGAGAACCTATCCCATCTCAGACCTCTTCTTGAAAACCTGCAGGGATGGAGCGCCCACGGTTTCTGGTGGCAAGCAGTTCCGCTGGTTAATTGTCCTCACTGTCAGGGAAGTTTCTCCTTAGTTCCGGGTTGCTTCTCTCTTTGGTCGGTTTCCAACCGTTGTTTCTCGTCCTTCCCTCTGGTGCTTTGGAGAATAATGTGACCCCCTCCTCTTCTTTGGGGCAGCCCCTCAAATATTGGAATAACTGCTCTCGTGTCTCCCCTATTTCTTCTTTCCTTCAGACTAGCCCAACCCAAGTCCCGCAGCCGTTCTTCGTATGTTTTGGCCTCCAGGCCTTGGATCCTCTTAGCTGCTCTTCTCTGAACTTTTTCCAAACTCTCAACATCTTTTTTTTTTTGTAGTATGGTGACCAAAATTGGCTGCAGGATCCCAGGGCTGACCTCACTAGGGTGGTTTCCTTGCAGACGTTTGATTACCAAACTAGGTAACATCATCAGTGCTCATAGGCAGTGAGGTTTACATTTGTAGCCCTGATGATGTTGCCTCGCTGGGCCATGAAACGTCTGCAAGAAAGCCGCTAAGCCCAGCTAGCTGCTTTAAATTCCTTCCGTCGTTTTTATATTTGTTATATAGTTATTGCAAGCAGTAGTCCTCAACGTACAGCCGTTCAGTGAGCATTCAAAGTTACAACGGCATGGGAAAATGTGATTTTCTGGCCCTTTTTCACACTTACGACAGTTGCAATACCCCCCCCCCCTTGGTCACGTCATCAAACCTGGCAACCGACTCGTACTTATGACGGTCGCAGCGTCCCGGGGTCACGTGATTCCCTTTGGTGACCTTCTGACAAGAAAAAAAAATATCAATCTTTACTTAAGGACCGTGTGACTAACCGAACAACTCCAACAACTTGCTTAACAACCGGGGGGGGGGGGGAGCGCAAGGAAGGTCGTAAAACGGAGTAAAATTCATTTAACGGCCATCTCACTTAACCACCAGGAACGTTTTGGGCTGAATTGTGGTCGCTTCCCCCTTTTAAGAAGAAATGGGTCAAACATTTGACTGGAACGGTAAAAGGGTCTCCTGCTTGAGCAGCGGGCTGGACTAGATGACCTCCAAGGTCCCTTCCAACTCTGTTATTCTGTTATGACTCCCTTGTATCTTATAATAATAATAATAATAATAATAATAATAATAATAATAATAATAATAATAATAATAATAATAATAATAATTAATAATAATAATAATAATAATAATAATAAATAATAATAATAATAATAATAATAATAATAATAATAATAATAATAATAATAATAATAATAATAATAATAATAATAATAATAATAATAATTTTGGAAGGGATCTTGGAGGTCATCTAGACCAACCCCCTGCTCAGGCAGGAAACCCTATATACCAGATATCTAGTTTACTGTACTGATTTTGAACGTCGTATTTTCTCTTTTTCATGTCAGATGTTCCAGAGACTCAGAAAATAATCATCATAAGAATGAACAGACGAATACCGAGATCGGTGAGCACCGAGGACCTCACGGTTCAACCCCCCAGCTACAAACAATCCCTGGGAAACAATAAACGCGACGCGGATTCCAGGTGCAGGCGAAGTGCAGGATTCACGTGCCAGGAATAAAACCAAAGCCCATCCTGAGCGGGCCCGCTTCAAACAGAGATAAGAGGAAAACCAGATAAGAGGGGATTATCAAGAAGGCAACACCCTTCCTGCCTTTTGATGTTTCTCCAACGGCCAATTCTTTGATTTCAGAAAGCGGCCACCGTCTGGCCCGCGGCCAAATGACTTTTCATCACAATGGTCCACAACGTATTTCCCTGCCGAGGACGTCCAGCCTTCAGAAATGCAGGCGGCGAATGCAGGTATTCTAGGTCCCCGACTTACGACCGTAAGTGGGACCTGGCGTTTGTGTTGCCAGATTCCCTCCTTTGCCGTGGTGATTATTGAATATCACCTATCCCATACCTGTGCATTTGGCTTTCCTTGCCTAAATACGGAACCGTCCTTTTTTTTCTCACCGTTGAAAGAGGAGGAGGAGGAGGAGGAGGAGGAGGAGGAAGAGGAAGATGCATGGTGTTCTTTGAGCTTGGTTATTTTATGCAGCCATTTCGGGATCCAACTACATCGTTGCTTGAAAGGTTTGTGGGGAGGTGGAGGGAGAATAACAGGCATAATGGAGCTGGAAGGGACCTTGGAGGTCATCTAGTCCAACCCGCTGCTCAAGCAGGAGACCCTATGCCATTTCAGACAGATGGTTGTCCAATAATCTCTTCTTAAGGAGGAGGAGGAGGAGGAGGAGGAGGACTGTGGGGTTCGTGGGGGTCTCTGAGCTGGCTGGTTTCCTGGCAGACGTCTCCTGACCCAACTAGGGAACCTCATCAGTGCTTGAAGGAAGTAGAGTTTGGAAGGAGGAGGAGGAGGAGGAGGAGGAGGACTGTGGGGTGCATGGGGGTCTCTGAGCTGGCTGGTTTCCTGGCAGACGTCTCCTGACCCAACTAGGGAACATCATCAGTGCTTGAAGGAAGTGGAGTTTGGAAGGAAGAGGAGGAGGAGGAGGAGGAGGAGGAGGAGGAGGAGGAGGAGGAGGAGGAGGAGGACTGTGGGGTGCATGGGGGTCTCTGAGCTGGCTGGTTTCCTGGCAGACGTCTCCTGACCCAACTAGGGAACATCATCAGTGCTTGAAGGAAGTGGAGTTTGGAAGGAAGAGGAGGAGGAGGAGGAGGAGGAGGAGGAGGAGGAGGAGGAGGAGGAGGACTGTGGGGTTCATGGGGGTCTCTGAGCTGGCTGGTTTCCCGGCAGACGTCTCCTGACCCAACTAGGGAACATCATCAGTGCTTGAAGGAAGTGGAGTTTGGAAGGAGAAGGAGGAGGAGGAGGAGGAGGAGGAGGAGGACGACGACGACTGTGGGGTTCATGGGGGTCTCTGAGGTGGCTGGTTTCCCGGCAGACGTCTCCTGACCCAACTAGGGAACATCATCAGTGCTTGAAGGAAGTGGAGTTTGGAAGGAGAAGGAGGAGGAGGAGGAGGAGGAGGAGGAGGAGGAGGACTGTGGGGTTCATGGGGGTCTCTGAGCTGGCTGGTTTCCTGGCAGACGTCTCCTGACCCAACTAGGGAACATCATCAACACTCGAAGGGAGGGAGGAGTCGTCGTCGTCTTCGTAGTAGTAGTAGTAGAAGGGGAGGAGGAGGAGGAGGAGGAGGCACGCAGCCTTCCCCCTCCCCTCGTCTCCTTCCCTCCCGCCTGCCCAGCTGCGCCTTTACGCGCGGCCGCTGCGCCTTGCCGGATGGCGCTGCCCGAGGCGCGGGCGGGCAGGGACCCGGTTGGCGGCGGGGGAGGCGGCCCGCCCTCGGCAGGTGGAGCTCCGCGCCGCAGCCGGGGCCGCCCAGCCCGCCAGCCAGTCGGCCGGCAGCCGTTTGGGAGCGCAGGGCGGGTTGGAGCCGGACCGGACGCATCTCCGCCCCGCTTGCCCGGACTGGCCCTGGCTGAGCCCCGACGGAGCCCCGGGCGCCCGCGGCGGAGGAAAGAGGCGAGCGGGACCTTCTGCGGAAGCGATCCTGAGAGCGGCGGCCCGCCGCGCGATCCTGACCGATCCTCCTCTGCGCTGGAGGATCGCCCAGGTCTGTCTGCCCCACCCGCACCTGGCGGCGGGGGGAGCCCGATGGGGGGTGTAGTCGCTGGACCACTTTGCAAGGGGCGCCAGGTTGGAGAAGCCGAACGCAGAAGCCCTGAATTGCTCCGGAGCCGCGACCCATGGGTTTTGTGACTCTTTTTTTTCCCCTCCCTTTCCAGGCTGACACCTCTCCCGGGACTTGGAGTACTCCTAGTTCGGGGAAGGGAAGCGGGAGGAGATCTACCGGCGAGGTGAGCGCCCTCCTTGGCGGAATCAATGCCTTTGCAGGACAGGCAGAAATTCAACAGGGAGAGCTGCCCTGCTTTTCTCTATCCATCTCTTGCCTTTGCAGCGGCTCCTCGCCGCCTCGATTGACCTCCCCCCCCACACACACAAAAAAAATGTCCGCTGCTAAGCGAGGCCTTTGTCAAGGGAGCGTTGCCTCGTTTTATGACCTCTTACGGCCACGGGCGTTAAGCGAATCGCGGCCGTCCTTCAGGGAGTCAGGCGGTTGCTAAGTGAATCTAGCTTTCCCCCCCCATTGACTTGGCTGGTCAGAAAGTTACAAAAGGGGATGACGTGACACTCCCCACCCCAGCCCACCGGGACATAGCGACCGTCGTAAGTGTGAGTCGGTGGACAAAGTGTCCGAATTTTGATCCCGGCAACCGTGGGGAGGCTGCGATGGTCGTAAGCGTGAAAAAGGGTCAACAAGTCGCTGTTTTCAGTGCCGCTGTAACTTACGACGGTCGCTAAATGAACTGTAAGGGGAGGACTTCCTGTGTTGTTGTTTTTTTAAAAAAATCAGTGCTTTGAGTGCTGCAGCAGTGATTAGAAATGAGTTTTGCAACCCATAAATATATACCGGTAAATATATGAATGAATATATATATCTTAAGTGTTTCTTCTTTTTTCGATGCACCCGGTCAGCCCAAAAATGGGAAATCTTTTGCCTGTATCAGCCCCAATTTAGGGCTGTCCTCAGGCAGCGTCGCTTCTGCGAATGTATATATAATTGTATATATGGAACATTATCAGTGGTAGAAGGGAGGGGGGTTGCAGAGAGGAGGAGGAGGAGGAGGAAGACGACTGTGGGGTCCTTGGTGCTCTCTGAGCTGGGTGGTTTCCTTGCAGATGTTTCATGACCCAACTAGGGAACATCATCAGTGCTAGAAGGGAAGGGAAGGGAAGGGAAGGGAAGGGAAGGGAAGGGAAGGGAAGGGAAGGAAGGAAGGAAGGAAGGAAGGAAGGAAGGAAGGAAGGAAGGAAGGAAGGAAGGAAGGAAGGAAGGAAGGAAGGAAGGGAAGGAAGGAAGGACTGTGGGGTCCTTGGTGCTCTCTGAGCTGGGTGGTTTCCTTGCAGACGTTTCATGACCCAACTAGGGAACCTCATCAGTGCTGGAAGGAAAGGGAAGGAAAGGGAAGGAAGGAAGGAAGGAAGGAAGGAAGGAAGGAAGGAAGGACTGTGGGTCCTTGGTGCTCTCTGAGCTGGTCGGTTTCCTTGCAGACGTTTCATGACCCAACTAGGGAACCTCATCAGTGCTAGGAGGGAAGGGAAGGGAAGGGAAGGGAAGGGAAGGGAAGGGAAGGAAGGAAGGAAGGAAGGAAGGAAGGAAGGAAGGAAGGAAGGAAGGAAGGAAGGACTGTGGGGTCCTTGACGCTCTCTGAGCTGGCTTGTTTTCTTGCAGACGTTTCATGACCCAACTAGGGAACATCATCAGTGCTAGAAGGGAAGGAAGGAAGGAAGGAAGGAAGGAAGAAAGGAAGGAAGGAAGGAAGGAAGGAAAGGAAGGAAGGAAGGAAGGAAGGAAGGAAGGAAGGAAGGAAGGAAGGAAGGAAGGAAGGAAAGACTGTGGGGTCCTTGGTGCTCTCTGAGCTGGGTGGTTTCCTTGCAGACGTTTCATGACCCAACTAGGGAACATCATCAGTGCCAAAAGGGAGGGGGTTGTGAGGAGGAGGAAGAGGAGGAGGAGGAGGAGGAGGAGGAGACAGTGAGGTCCTTGGTGGTCTCTGAGCTTAGAGTTTTTCTTGCAGACGTTTCGTGACCCAACTAGGGAACATCATCAGTGCTAGAAGGGAGTGGACTTTGCAAGGAAGAGGAGGAGGAGGAGGAGGCACCCAGCCTTCCTCCCTCCTTCCCCCCTCCCTTCTGTCCAGGTCCCCCCTCGTGTGTGGCCACTGCGCCTTGCCAGATTGTGCTGCCCGGTCTTAATCACACGCACACACAGAGACGTGTGCCTTAAGTCAAATTTGGCCTCTGGCAACGGATGGGGACAAGTCCGTGCGGTTTTCTTGGCAGCCATTTGTTTAAAAAAAAATAAACACCCCAAAAAGTCAGAGGCCTGGCCCAAAGTCACCCAGCTGGCTTCCCCGCCCAAAGCAGGATTAGCACTCGGGTTCCCCACTCCCAACCTAATCCCTTTCTCAGTCCGGTCTCTCCGCTTATTCCAAAGAAAAATCCTTGCCAAGAAATGGGGAGGATTGGCAGCCCTGGAGTTAAACGGGATCCACCTGCTCGCCGTCGGCCTGGGGGGGTGGGGGTGTCAACAGCTGGACTACTGCACCGATACCGTGAGTGGGTCATCCCTGGTTAGCCCTGGAGGCAGCCCGCTAGGAAGGCCAGAGGGGGAAAAAATAAACAATAAAAATGACTTTTGCAATTTCAGCGCCGGCCTTTGATGTTGGGGGGAAAAATAATAATAATAATAATAATAAAAATTCCCTCTGGGATGTTTTTGCCTCTTAGGAATGTCGGCCCAATAAGTTTGCTTAAATTGCCTTAAAGTGCCCCAAAATGCAGCTCAAAGCGGTTCCGAAGTTGCAAAGAACTTGGACGGTTCTCCTGAACAGCTGCCGAATTTTCCCACAAAATTCAGCCAGAGGTAAGATTCCGGATTCTTGCTGTGAGATCCAGAGGCCCAAAGAAGCGATGCTCTTGATCAGGGGCTGAACGACACGGGGTCCTCGGCTTGCGACCAAAAATTTATGTCGCCGAGGGAGACATTTGTGAAGTGAGCCTGGCCCCATTTCCTGACCTTTCTTGCCATGGCCCTTCCTTCCTTCCTTCCTTCCTTCCTTCCTTCCTTCCTTCCTTCCTTCCTTCCTTCCTTCCTTCCTTCCTTCCTTCCCTATTGTCCTCCCTTTCTCCCATCCTCCCTTCTTTCTGTCCTTCCTTCCTTCCTTCCTTCCTTCCTTCCTTCCTTCCTTCCTTCCTTCCTTCTCTATTGTCCTCCCTTTCTCCCATCCTCCCTTCTTTCTGTCTGTCCTTCCTTCCTTCCTTCCTTCCTTCCTTCCTTCCTTCCTTCCTTCCTTCCTTCCTTCCTTCCTTCCTTCCTTCCTTCCTTCCATCCTTCTCTATTGTCCTCCCTTTCTCCCATCCTCCCTTCTTTCTGTCTGTCCTTCCTTCCCTCCTTCCTTCCTTCCTTCCTTCCTTCCTTCCTTCCTTCCTTCCTTCCTTCCTTCCTTCCCTCCTCCCTTTCCGGTGTCATTGTAACTTTCGATCAGTCGCTAAACAAATGCAGGCAGTCCTCGACTTGCGACCACAGCGGAGCCCAAATTTTCTGCTGTTAAGTGAGACCCTTGTTAAAAGTCAGGTTTGCCCCATTTGACAGCTTCACTTGCCAAAGTTGTTAAGGGAACGACTGCAGTTGTTAAGCTAGGGAAGACGGTCGCTAAGCGAACCCCGATTCCCCCGTTGACTGTGCCCGTTGGAAGGTCGCAAAAAGGGGAAATCGCGTGACACCCCTCCCCCCCGCGGGGGACGCTGCGACCGTCATAAATAAGAGTCGGTTTGGCAAACATCTGAATTTTGATCCCGCGACCATAGGGGGAGGGACGCTGCGACGGTCGCAACTACGAAAGGCCGTCCTAACTCACTTTTTTTTCCAGCGCTGTTATAATTTAGAACGGTCACTAAACAAGCGGTTGTAAGTGAAGAACTAGCTGTAATCTCACCGCACTGATCATATATTGAAACAATCTGCCCGTGGTTGTTTTTTTTCCTAGCTGTCCATTAATGTCACACACACACACACACACACACACATATACACATATATATATGTACATATATATACATACACGCGCGCGCGCACACACACACAGAGGGACATGACGAAATTTCAGACACATCTTTACAACCGGTTGAAGCATTCAACGTGACACAATTTATGACCCGCTTTTTTGGGGGGGGCGGGCGGGCTGGGAACTGATCTTTTCGGTCAGTTCCCAGCAAAAACACAAAAAGCAAACCTGCCCGTAGGAATGCACTGACTCGCTTAATGACCAGGGTGCTTGCTTAATGACCACCGCAGAGTTGTGATAAAATCAGGTGGGTTGCACGGGTGCCTTGAACCGCAATCATATAAGCGATTGTATGGTTGTGTTTTTGTGTTATTCCGGGCTTCGTTACCGTCATAAGTCAAGGTCTACCTACACCCAGGTTTTTTAAGCCGGGATCGGACAATCCTTTGTCTAAAATGGTATACAGGGCCTCCTGCTTGTTGAGCAGGGGGTTGGACTAGATGACCTCGAAGGCCCCTTCCGATTCCGTTTTTCTGTTGTTATTCTGTCGTAGCCCGTATTGTCGACGGGAGACCTCTCAGGAAATAATTTTTAAAAACCACCTTATTATTTTTTTTAAACTTTGTTGCACCCTTTAAGTACCCACATGCCACCCAAACCTCAGGCTGTGACCTTCTAACTCTAAATGAATTTTGTCTCTCTGCAACGTTCTGCTCCTTCCATCCAAAACCAAACCACAAAAATACATGCATGCAAAATATATTTCCCAAACCGGTAAACCCAGCCCTGCGTTTTCCTCTACACTTTGCAACACTTTTAATTTGTGGTTTCTTTTTTCCCTTGCGGGCCGAATTTAAATAGTGCCTATTTTTTTTTGGCTACTGTTTGAATGGTTGATCAGTTGTCAAAAATAATAATAATAATAATAAACCCCACAACAACGCAAGGCAGTCCCATCAGAGGAGAGCTGTAAGGGACCTCGGAGGTCCTCTAGTCCAACCCCCTGCTCAAGTAGGAGAGCCTAACCCGTTTCAGACAGATAGTTATCCAATCTCTTCTTGGAGGAGGAGGAGGGGGGGAGGGGGAGGAGGAGGATAGAGTTGGAAGGGGGCCTTGGAGGTCTTCTAGTCCAACCCTTTGGAATCAATTACCGGTTGACCTCCAGATGGCTCCCGACCTTTGCTCTTTCCGCCGGGATCTGAAAACCTATTTATTTGAACAGGCCGGCTTGGTTTAAGCCGTTTGGGGTATTTTTAATTATTTATTGTTAGGGCTTAATTAATTTAATTTCATTTTAACTTTTGTACGTAAAGCTTTCACTGCCCTGTACACCGCCCTGAGTCCTTCGGGAGAAGGGCGGTATAGAAATTCAATTATAAATAAATAAACAAATAAACCCCCCCCCCTGCTCAAGCAGGACACCCAATGCCATGTCAGACAGATTGTCGTCCAATCTCTTCTTAAGAACCTCCAGTGATGGAGCGCCCACAACATCTGGTGGCCAGCTGTTCCACCAGTTAATTGTCCTCACTGTCAGGAAGTTTCTCCTTAATTCCAGGCTGCTTCTCATTTCCCATCCGTTGTTTTTTTTTTTTTTTGGTCCGGCTTTCAGGTGCTTTGGAAAATAAGTTGAGCCCCCCCCCTCTTCTTTGGGTAAAAGGTAAAGGTAAAGGTTCCCCCGCACATGCGTGCTAGTCGTTTCCGACTCTAGGGGCCGGTGCTCATCTCCGTTTCAAAGCCGAAGAGCCAGCGCTTGTCCGAGGACGTCTCCGTGGTCATGTGGCCGGCATGACTAGACGCCAAAGGCGCACGGAACGCTGTTACCTTCCCACCGTAGTGGTCCCTATTTTTGTACTTGCATTTTTTTTCACGTGCTTTCGAACTGCTAGGTTGGCAGAAGCTGGGACGCGTAACAGGCGCTCACTCTGCTACGCGGCACTCGGGATTCGATACTGGAAGACTGCTATCCTGTCTCCCCCCCCTCCCCCCACCGTCCAAATCCTTCTTTTCTCTAGGCTGGCCAAACCCCAAATCCCGCAGCCGTCCTTTGGACTTTTTAATCATCTTAGTTGCTCTTCTCTGCGTTTTTTTTCCCCAAAGTCTCATCCTCTTTTTTTTTTTGGGGGGGGGGAAGCGGTGTCCGAGAAACTGGATGCCTCATTCCAACTCTGGCCTTACTAAGGCTTTACGGAAGCCGCTGCTAAAACACGTCACCTGATTTTGATTCCGGGCCTCTGTTTATACAGCCGAGGGTCGTGTTGGCTTTTTTTGGGGGGGCTGCCGCCGCACACGGCTGGCTCGCCTTTAAGGTCCCTCTCACCGTTGGTGTTTTTTCAGCCAGGTTTCGCCTCATCTGAATGTGGACTTTGGTTTTTTGTTGTTTTTTTTTCCCCTACCTAGGTGTAGACCCTGCTTTTTCTCTAGGTTTTATTTCACTTTGCTATTTGCCCCAAACCTGGAATTAAGGCGAAACGTCCTGAGAGTGAGGACAATTAACCAGTGGAACAGCTTGCCACCAGAAATCCTGGGTGCTCCATCCCTGGAGGTTTTTAAGAAGAGGCTAAAGAGTCGCTTGTCTGAAATGGGATAGGTTCTCCTGCTTGAGCAGGGGGCTGGACTAGAAGACCTCCAAGGTCCCTTCCAGCTCTGTCCTCCTCCTCCTCCTCCTCCTCCATTTTAAGAAGAGGCTAAACAGTCACTTGTCTGAAATGGTATAGGTCAGGGGTGTCCAAACTTTTTTCAAAGAGGGCCAGATTGGATGAAGTGAACATGCTGGAGGGCCGAACATTTTTCCGAACATTCTTTGAACAATTGCAATTAAATGCAAATGAATTATTTTATGCCAAGTTAATTGCAAATGGCATACTTTTCATTTTATAACATTAAGGTCAACTGACAGCTGAGTTTTTACAATGTATTTTATGTGCAAAACAAGAGGCTTGACAGAACAGTGGAGCCTAAGGGGAGACATACAGGCGCCCTGCCCCCTCCGCTCTCATTCACTCGCCTTTGCTTGGAAAAGTTTCTCTCTCGGTCTCATTCACTCGTTTTGTTTGCAAAAGCTTCTCTCTCGCTCTCTCATTCCCTCACTCTTGCTCCAAAAAGCCTCTTTCATGCTCTCATTCACTCACACTGCTCAATAAACGTTTCTCTCTCGCTCTCATTCACTCACCAACTCAAAAGGCCAGCCGCGGCGCCTCCATTGACTTCCATGGGGACGCTTGGCAATTAAAACCACTCCCGCTACTGCTGCTAACTTTTTCACTTGCTGCTTGGTTCCGATTTAACCTGCAGAAACCAATCCCCGAGCCGGCCCCCATGGCAGCAGCGAGCCCCAAGGAGCGGGGCGGCCCAGTGTGCTCGCCGAGACGCTGGAGCGAGATTGCCCCCAACAATCTGAACACGAGATCGGCATTTCTCAGCCCGTGCTGATCTCGCGCTCCTTACAATCTCCCTCTCTTTGTTTCAGCTTGCTTTCTGCATTTGGGACAAAGACTGGAGACTCGAGAGAGGGAGATTGTAAGGAGCGCGAGATCAGCACTTTCTGCATTTGGGACAAAGACTCGAGATTCGGCGTTTCTCAGCCCGTGCTGATCTCGCGCTCCTTACAGTCTCCCTCTCTCGAGTCTTCATCCCAAATGCAGAAAGCAAGCTGAAACAAAGAGAGGGAGACTGTAAGGAGGGCAAGATCAGCGCAGGCGGAGAAATGCCGAATCTCGTGTCTTCATTCCAAATGATTGCCTTCCGCAATGCAAGCAACTGGGATGGCTCAGCAGAGGGAATGGGCATTTCTCCACACGCAGGAGAGGTTTGTTAGGGAGGCGGTGGTCCGGCGTTGTTTACCTCCTTCCTGTGTGTGTGTGTTAGACCTGTGGGGAACAGCTGGTAGAGGTGGCCGTCCAGCGTTCCCCCCCCCTCCTGTGTGTGTGTGTCGGGCCCACAGAGAGATGCAAACACCAGACTGCCACCACCTCTACCAGCCATTCCCCACAGGTCCGAGACACACACACACACACACACACACACACACACACACAAAACGAGAGGGGGAAAAATGCTGGACTGCTGCCTCCCTACCAGCCGTTCCCCGCGGGTCCAACACACACACATACAAATGAGAGGGGGGAAAATGCCAGACTGCCGCCTCCCTACCAGCTGTTCCCCGCAGGTCCAACACACAGAGACACAGAGAGAGAGAGAGAGAGAGAGAGAGAGAGAGAGAGAGAGAGAGAGAAGGGGGAAAAGAAGGAGGGGATCTGGCAGCACCCGAGACTCCATATGCTGCTCAGAAACACCCTCTCACCGCCCTCCCTCCTGTGGCACACAGTCTTCTGCTTGCCGCCCTCAATCAGAAGGGAGGGCCGTGGGAGGGCCGCATTTACACAGAGCAGGGAGGGCTGTTAGAGGGCCGTATTAAACCGCCCCCCCCCCGGGCCGCAAATGGCCCGCGGGCCAGACTTTGGACATGCCTGGTATAGGTTCTCCTGCTGGAGCAGGGGGCTGGACTAGATGACCTCCAAGGTCCCTTCCGGCTCTATTCTGTCCTAATTCTAATGTGGCGAACGGCAAAAAAAAAAAAACGAAATAAAACCCATCCCCCTCGGCCAGACTTTCCTCTTCATCGAGGTGACGACATTTTATTTCCCCTGTGTTAACACATCCTTCTTAATTTCATTTCATAACGTCGTGATTTCGAAATAATAACATACGATTTGCATTTGCTGCAGTAATCCCCAAGATTTCTTCAGCTGACAAGACGTTTTCTCCCGTTTTTTTTCCCCCCTGATCTTGGATCTTTGAAAAATTCCCTTTTTGAGTGTGTGTGTCTGTGTGTGTGTGTGTGTGTGTGTTTGACATCTTCATCCTCCAGTTACGGATTGTCTTCACTTGTTTAGCGGCCGTTCAAAGTTACGAGGGCCCTGAAGAAAGTGACTTCTGACTGTGTTTTGCACTTACGACCGTTGCAGCCTCCCCGTGGTCAGGTGGTCAAAATTTGGACATTGCCTCGTATTTATGACGGTCTGAGGGTTCTTCCTCCTTTTGTGACCTGACAAGCAAAGCCAATGGGGAAGTCGTATTCAATTAACAACTGTGTTACTAACTGAACAACTGCAATGATATAATAATAATAACAACAACAACAACAGTAATGAGAGGAAGAGGTGAAGGAGGAGGAGGAGGGGGAGGAGAAGAGGAGGAGAAGGAGGAGAAGAAGTTGGAAGGGATCTTGGAGGACATCTAGTCCAACCCCCTGCTCAGACAGGAAACCCTATACCATTTCAGACAAACTTGCTTAACGCACCTGGCCAAAAATGGTTTTAAAATGAGTTAAAACTCACTTGCTCTCAATTGTAGCCATAAGCCGAGGACTGCCTACATTGGTGTGGACAAGCTAGATTCAGTTAATGACTGTGTGGCTAACGGCAGCTGCGATCCACTTAACAACCGTGGCAAGAAAGGGGGTCAAATAAGAGTAGTCTTACTTCACACTAGAAATGTTGTGGCCATAAGTTGAGGACCGCCTGCGTTGGTTTTAAAACCTGCAGCTAACGTGCCAAAGTTGCGTTCGTGGAATTTCTGGCTGCTGAGAGCTTGTCACAGTCACAATTCAAACACAACAGTAAGTTGTGTTGTTCTACCCTGAACGGAAGGTATTTAAACAGAGGCAAAAAAAAACTGGCTCCCACAATGGGGAGGAGAATTTATATCGCTAAATGAGTCGCACCCGGTTTTATGACCTTACTGGCTACAATTGTGAAGTCAGTCGGTGCGGTCGGTAACTGAATCACCCAGTCATTAAGCAAATCTGGCTCCCACCCCCAGGTTGACTTCGCTTGTCGAAAGCCAGCTGGGATGGTCACCAAGGGGGACAACGCTACAACTGTTGTGAATACGGGTCCGGATGCCCAATGCCCAATTTTTTTTGATCCCGTGACCGTAGAGAAACCGTGCTGGTCGTAAGTGCGAGGACTGCTGGGAAGTCACTTTTCCCAGGGCCATTGTAACTTTGAGCGGGTCGCTAAACAAAATGGTTATAAGGCCTGCTAGAAGTTGTGGCTGAGCTTCCCAGAAATCTATGGATATTTTTTATTATTATTATTAAAAAAAGATCTTTTTTCAGAATTTCATAGAATGACAGAGTTGGAAGGGACCTTGGAGGTCATCTAGTCCAACCCCCTGCTCAGGCAGGAAACCCTATACCATTTCAGACAAATGGCTGTCCAGTCTCTTCTTAAACACTGGAGGTTTTTAAGAAGAGACTGGACAGCCATTTGCCGGAAATGGTATAGGGTTTCCTGTCTGAGCTGGGGGTTGGACTAGATGACCTCCAAGGTCCCTTCCAACTTCTTCTTCTCCTTCTCCTCCTCCTCCTCCTCCTCCTCCTCCTCCTCCTCCTCCTCCTCCTCCTCCTCCTCCTCCTCCTTCTTCTTCTTAATATTATTATTATTATTATTATTATTATTATTATTATTATTATTATTATTATTATTATTATTATTATTATTATTATTATTATTATTATTAATAGAGATAAATAGAGATATATAGAGATATAGAGATATAGAGATATAGAGATATAGATATAGTATTGATCAAAGCAGTCAATTTAGCCATCTCTGCTAACTACATCAGCTTTTGCAGCCGTTCTGCCATTCTGGGGATCAAAATGTCTTTATTAGCCTGGAAGTAGAGAGGTCATCGGCCTTCAACCACGTTTCAGTTGGATTTGAACCAACTTTTTTTTTTTGCCAAATAGTTCCCCTTTGTGTCATTCAGCTCTGCCAGGGAGCTGCAGAATTGTGTTGACATTGTGTACCACCCTCTCCCGCGCAAAAAAAAGAAAAAAAGTGGAATTTGAGTTTGCTTTCATTGCTGGAAAGTTATCCTGCAAGGCTGTAACTTAAAAGTAATTAAGCACTTAAAAAAAAAATAAGTGAAAGGGAGGTCAAAATCTTAAAAAAAAAAAAAAAGCAACAACGCACAATGTGAGCATTTTGCAAAAAGTGGGTGGGGGAATTTTCCAGAGAAGCCAGCCGGGGTCAAGTTAGTTTACACTGCAGAAAAAAATGAAAACGTTTAAGAGTTCTTAGGAATTCCTGGCGCGGACTCGTTCAATTCGATGGCAACTTGAGGGTTTGGCAAAGACAGCTAGTCCTTGACTTACGACCGCAATGGAGCCCTAACTTTCCGCCACTAAGCGAAACAAGTCAGTTTTGCCCCACTTGACAACCTTCCGCGCCGCAAATCGCTGCGGTTGTTTAGTTCGTACTTAACCTGCTAAGGGAATCCACCTTTCCCCGTCGAATTTGATGGACGCAAGCGTGCAACAGGGGATTGCGTGACCGCCACCCCCTTGCCCAGGACGCTGCGACCGTCATAAGTGCGAGTCAGTTTGCAAGCATCCCAATTTCGATCAAGTGACCCACGGGGATGCTGCGACGGTCGTAAGTGTGAAAAACGGTCCCAAATCCTTTTTTTTTTTTGAGCGCTGCTGTAACTTCGAACTAAATGAAAGGCAATTTAAAGGACTATCTGCAGCTGTGCATCACTTCCCATCTGGAACCAGGTTATTTATCATTAATTACCTTCGAGATTTGGGTTTTCTTTTTTCATGTTTTAAATATGACGTTGTGGAAGCTTCGTCAGTGGAAGCTTTCAAGGAGAAACTGGACTGCCATCTGTCAGAAATGGTGTCGGGTCTCCTGCTTGGTTGGGGGGTTGGACTAGATGACCTCCAAGGTCCCTTCCAACTCTGTTATTCTACTCTACTCTACTCTAATCTAATCTGTTTTCTATTTTATTCTATCCATTATTCTTCTACTCTATTCTGTATTTTATTTAATTCTGTCCATTATTAATCTGTTATCCCTTCCAACTCTGTAACTCTATTCTATTCTATTCTATTCTATTCTATTCTATTCTATTCTATTCTATTCTATTCTATTCTATATTTCTATTCTATTCTATTCTGTTCTGTTCTGTTCTGTTCTATTCTATTCTATTATTCTATTCTATTCTATTCTATTCTATTCTATTCTATTCTATTCTATTCTATTCTATTCTTTATTTCTATTCTATTCTATTCTATTCTATTCTATTCTATTCTATTCTATTCTATTCTATTCTATTCTATTCTATTCTATTCTATTCTATTCTATTCTATTATTCTATTCTATTCTATTCCCATAATTCTATTCTATTCTATTCTATTCTATTCTATTCTATTCTATTCTATTCTATTCTATTCTATTCTATTCTATTCCTTATTTCTATTCTATTCTATTCTATTCTATTCTATTCTATTCTATTCTATTCTATTCTATTCTATTCTATTCTATTCTATTCTATTCTATTCTATTCTATTCTATTCCTTATTTCTATTCTATTCTATTCTATTCTATTCTGTATTCTATTCTATTCTATTCTATTCTATTCTATTCTATTCTATTCTTATTTCTATTTCTATTTCTATATTTTTATCCTATCCTATCCTATCCTATCCTATCCTATCCTATCCTATCCTATCCTATCCTATCCCTATTTCTATTTTTATATTATTATTATATCCTATCCTATCCTATCCTATCCTATCCTATCCTATCCTATCCTATCCTATCCTATTCCATATTCTATATTCCATTTCATTCCATTCCATGCTATGCTGTGCTGTGCTATTCTTTATTCTACCCTATTTATTTTTTTATTTTAATTCCATTTATATCCCGCCCTTCTCCGAAGACTCAGGGCAGCTTACAAGCTTAGCAGTAGCCTTCATTCTATGTATATGCCTGCTTATTAGGGCTTTCACACACACCCCCAAGCGGCATTGTTACAAAGTCAGCTTAATTGCCCCCAACAATCTGGGTCCTCATTTTACCTACCTCGGAAGGATGGAAGGCTGAGTCAACCTTGAGTCAACCCATCCCATCCCATCCCATCCCATCCCATCCCATCCCATCCCATTCCAATCCAGGCAGCCTCATAAACCACTTTGGGCTTGTGTATTTCTCTCTCTCTCTCTCTGGCTGGCCAATGACCCCAGTAAATAAATATTGTGCAAGGCTTAAGGAATAAAGGGAAGTGATAAAAAGGGGTTATTGCAGCGGTGATGCAAGAGCAGGGGAACAGCTGGGAGAAATGAGATTGTGACTGGAAGTTAACACGCCCTTTTGCAGCCTGGGGTCAAAAGGTTGCTTCGCTTCTCAGCCAAAATGGATATTAAGGAGAGAGAGAAAAAAATTCAACAATGGCCTGATTTATCAGGGCTGCAATAAATTTTCCGCTGCAATAAATCAGCGTGTTGTTTTCTTCAAGCAGGAAATGGACCCAGGTGACCCAGGGTCTTTTGGGAAGAAAAAAAAAGTCCTGTGTTTTTTTTTTGCAGCCTACAGCGGTGATCCTTGGAGAAAATTGGCTGGTTTTGGCAACCCTGGTTTGAACCAGACGAGTCTAAAGAGATCCAGGCCTTGGGCTGGATTCCCAGAAATTCAAGGATGTGGTTTTCTGTTATTAGGAAAAGCCACCATTTTGCAAAGAGAAATGCAGGTAAGATTATCTGTTGGGTTGTTGTTGGGTTTTTTTGCGAGTGTGTGCGTGCAGTCCTCGACTTGTGACCGCAAAGGAAACTTCTGTTGGCTGTCGTTAAGTGAGTCGCACGAGGTAGGTAGTCCTCGGCTTACTTAAACCCTTCGTTTATTGGCCGTTTGAAGTTACAAAAGTCACTTATGATCATTTTTCATACTTACGACCATTGCAGCATTTCCACAACTGACTCGTACTTATGACGGTCTCAGTGTCCCAGGATCCCAGGATCAAAATTTGGACACTTGGCAAGTGACTCATATTTACGACAGTCGTAGAGTCCCGGGGTCACATGATCAAAATTCAGATGCTTTGCAACTGACTTGTATTTACGACGGTCGCAGAGTCCCGGGGCCACGCGATCAAAATTCGGACGCTTGGCAACTGATTCATATTTATGACGGTCGCAGTGTCCTGGGGTCCCGTGATCCCCTTTTTTGCGACCGACAAGCAAAGTCAGTGAAATTGCAATTTTTGATTTTCTTCACGTGTTTTATCCCGTCATCTGAAAAAGGCTTCCCTTATTCAAACTCCTTAGCGTTTTCCTGTTTCGCTTCTCACACCAACATCTAATATTCTAATTATAAATCTTATCATTCTAGTTATAATAATACTTCTGTTTCTAGCAAGGGAAGCTTTTGGTTACCCCCAATATAACTTACTTTGGAATTATAAAAATAGAGGCATTTTGGAACATGGATGGGAAATTAAAATAAAAAAAGAGAGAGAGAGAAAACAGGATACTGGTTGAACATATGGATATTAAATGCAAATGCAATTAAGTAATGTTTTGGTTAGAAAAGATATCTTAAACTGACGTTATCGATATTATCAGAAAAATGTAACAAAGATGTTGATACTCAATTATATATAGACTTAATAACAATAAGAATTCTATTTGCCTCGTGTGGGAAAACAGGTACCATCGGAAGAAGAGAGGAAACATTTGATGGTGCAATAATGGATCTTCTATATTCAAGAAGTTAATATAGACCACTGGATTACTAATGGACCCAGACAACACGCTGTTTATTAAGTATTTGCCTGCAAAGTTAGAGGAATAGAATAGAATAGAATAGAATAGAATAGAATAGAATAGAATAGAATAGAATAGAATAGAATAGAATAGAATAGAATAGAATAGAATAGAATAGAATAGAATAGAAAATATGGAATGAAAATGGAAAGAATAGAATACAATAATAGAATAGAATAGAATAGAATAGAATAGAATAGAATAGAATAGAATAGAATAGAATAGAACAGAAAATATGGAATGGAAATGGAAAGAATAGAATACAATAATAGAATAGAATAGAATAGAATAGAATAGAATAGAATAGAATAGAATAGAATAGAATAGAATAGAATAGAATAGAATAGAATAGAATAGAATAGAAAATATGGAATGAAAATGGAAAGAACAGAATACAATAATAGAATAGAATAGAATAGAATAGAATAGAATAGAATAGAATTAGAATAGAATAGAATAGAATAGAATAGAATAGAATAGAATAGAATAGAATAGAATAGAATAGAATAGAATAGAACAGAAAATATGGAATGGAAATGGAAAGAATAGAATACAATAATAGAATAGAATAGAATAGAATAGAATAGAATAGAATAGAATAGAATAGAATAGAATAGAATAGAATAGAATAGAATAGAAAATATGGAATGAAAATGGAAAGAACAGAACAGAATAGAATAGAATAGAAGCTGGAAGGGACCTTGGAGGTCTTCTAGTCCAGCCCCCTGCTCAAGCAGGAGAACCTATATCCTCTCAGACAGGTGGATGTCCAGTCTCTTCTTGAAAATCTCCAGTGATTAATAAAATATTTATAAAAAGAAAAAGGCCCCCAGAAGATAATACGAGTGATAAAACCTTCCTTCTGGAGCAACATCATAAAAGGAAAGGAAGAGGTGGAGGGAAGAGAAGAAACGTGCACCTTCACGAACCATTTTTTTTTAGAATTATAGTATTCTTCAAAATGACCCAGAAGTTTTTTTTTAAAAAAAGAATTGTTACAATCCCCCTTATATATTTGACGGGTATGTATCTTGCAGGCTTGACCGGTTTTGCACTGGACAATAAAGCAGTTTGATTGGCCAGCGCAACTGGTCGGTCAAGCTTGCAAGATACAAATCGGTCAGATTTGTAAGACGGGAGACGCATCCTTGAGGCCAAATTTCTGTGGTCCAAGGTGGTGGTGGTGGGGGGGGATGTTAGGTGCTTCGGCTTCTGGCGAGATAAATTTCCTCCTGTCTCCATCCTGCAATCTTTTTTTCTTTCCTTTTTTAAGCACCGACTTTTTATTGTTTTGTCCGAGTATTAAAAAAATACAAAGGAAACCAACCTATAGGAAATTAGGGGATTTCCTTCGTATTTTTATAAGCCTAAGCACGAGAGGGGACGCGGTGGCTCAGTGGGTTAGGACGCTGAGCTTGTCGATCAGAAGGTCGGCAGTTTGGCGGGTCGAATCCCGAGTGCCGCGTAGCAGAGTGAGCGCCTGTTACTCGTCCCAGCTTCTGCCAACCTAGCAGTTCGAAAGCACGTAAAAATGCAAGTAGAAAAATAAGGACCACTCAGGTGGGAAGGTAACAGCGTTCCGTGTGCCTTTGGCGTCTAGTCATGCCGGCCACATGACCACAGAGACGTCCTTGGACAAGCGCCGGCTCTTCGGCTTTGAAACGGAGATGAGCACCGGCCCCTAGAGTCGGAAACGACTAGCACGCATGTGCGGGGGAACCTTTACCTTTACCTTTAAAGCACGAGAGAGCAGATATAAAGGAGAAGAGAGAGGATGTATTAAATGCTGAAATGGGAGAAATCTTGGTGACTGAATCTACAGTATGTGGCAATTACAATCCAAATAAGAATATTATATTGTACTACTAATCTGTTGGTATGGAAATGAGATAGATAGGTATCTGGGTTACTAGGTATTGGAGAGAATTGTGACCAAGGGAAATGGGGTCACTCAGAAATTTGGAAATGATAAATTTCAAACGGTTAACTTAAATTTTAGTGCAAAATTAAAGCTGGGAAAAGTTATAAGGGGATCGATGGTTTAAAGATGGAATGTTAAAATAAATAAAATATATAAAAAGTAGTGACAAATGTAAGGAAACTACTAAATAGCTGACGGATAAAATAAGGAGTATGTTAATTTAGATAAGAGACAATCTGTGTTAAAGGAAAAAAGAGAGGAAATTATTGGATATAACAACTGGAGATTTGTAATCATATACATATGTAGGAAATGGAACTATTGTAACCCAGACACCACGTTGCTTTTCAAAGATATAATTGTAATATTGGAAAATTAATAAAAATTTTTTTTTTTAAAAAAAAAGGAAATTAGGGGAAGGGAGATTTCTCCTCCCAGAAGCTTCTACAGCTCCAACTAGACGGTGAGGAATGGGAGGATTTATACTCCTTGCAGAGAGCTGGTCATTTGCCTTCTTTTAGAGAGCCGTTGAGGCCGCTTGGAGGTTTGTCCCAAGGGTGCTTTTTCCAGGAGCCAACTGGACTTTCTTGTGTTTCTTTGAAGAGGTTTCGCTTCTCATCCCAGAAGCTTTCTTCAGTTCTGACTGAATGGTGGGGAAGGGAAGGATTTATACAGCTGGTCATTTGCCTTCTTTTAGAGAGCCGTTGAGGCCACCTGGAGTTTTACCTGTGTCCTCAGAGTCACCCGAGTGGTGCAAATCACATCCTCTACCTCCAGTCTACCACACAGTCGTTTCGGTGTTTCCAAGAAGGCTCCACGCCCATTTGCACCACTCAGCTGAGCCTGAGGACACAAGATTAACCTCCAGGTGGCCTCAATGACTCTCTAAAAGGATGCAAATGACCAGCTGCCCGCAAGGAGTATAAATCCTTCCATTCCCCCACCGTCCAGTAGGAGCCGAAGAAGCTTCTCGGCTGAGAAGCGAAACGTCTTCAAAGAAAAAACGGAAGATCCAGTTTGCCTCCTGAAAAAAAAGCACCTGAGGGCCTCAACGACCCTCCAAAAGAACGCAAATGACCAGCGATCTGCAAAGGAACATAAATCCTTCCATTTCCCCACCCTCCAGGCAGAAGTGAAGAAGCTCCTAGGACGAGAAGTGAAAAGTCTTCAGAAGTAAAAACAACAACAACAACACGGACATCCAGCTGCTATCCCCCCGCTTATATTAACAAAAATCGCTGTTGTCCTTTCAAATCCGAAGCGTGCAATCCTCCATCTCACCTTTTCTCCTCCTCCAGGAGCAGGAAAAGAAGAATTTTGGGAGAAGATGGAGTTCCGGGTCTTGCAGGGATGCAACGCCACCCTTGGTGTACAAAGTCCGAGTCGCCACCGGGAAGATTTGGGGTTCCGCCACCTTCGACTCCATCTCCATCACCCTGGTGGGCTTAAAGGGGAAAAGCCCTAAGCAGCTCCTGGATAAGACCGGGAAGGACTTCATCCCCGGGGCGGTGAGATTCGCACCCTGGGCTCAGGTGGGGGCAGGGGAAGGGCGGGCGAGAGGCCATCTTTAGGCTTTGCAACCTTGCAGAATTCCCTTCGCACTGGCGACTCGCCACCGTGCAGAGCGTTGTGGCTTCGCTGATTTATTATCGGTGGACTCGACGGCCACAACCACGGTTAAGGGATACTACTTTTTTTACTCTCCCCCCCCCTGTTTTTTACGTCTTCCCTTGCCGCGGTCGTTAAGCAAATCGCTGCCATTTTGAAGCCAGGCGCGCGGTTGTGTAAGCGAACCCGGCTTTCCCCCGTTGACTTGGCTCGACGGGCGGTCGCAAAAATGGGGATCATGTATTGCGCCCCCCTCCCCTGGGACCGTCATAGATAGGAGTCAGTGGCCAAGCATCTGAAATTTTGATCCCGTGACCACGAGGAGGCTGCAACGGTCGTAAGCGTGAAACACAGTTGTAGGTCACTTTTTTCAGGGCTGTTGTAACTTTGAACGGCCACTAAACAAATGGTTGTAAGTTGAGGACCATCTACAGGTACACACCTGTCCCTTAAGTGCCTTCAGAACTTGACAAGTGAGCAGTCCACAGCATCTCGGACCCTCTGCTCCACCATCTGCTTAGGTTCTCCTGCCAAAGCAGGGGGTTGGACTAGAAGACCTCCAAGGTCCCTTCCAGTTTCTATTCCATTCCATTCCATTCCATTCCATTCCATTCCATTCCATTCCATTCCATTCCATTCTATTCTATTCTATTCTATTCTATTCTATTCTATTCTATTCTATATTTAATTATTCTATTCTATTCTATTCTATGGTAGAGGACAGGAAGGCCTGGAGGAACGTTGTCCATAGGGTCGCGATGGGTCGGACACGACATCGCAACTAACAACAACAACAAATTCTATTCTATTCTGTATTTTATTATTCTATTCTATTCTATTCTATTCTATTCTATTCTATTCTATTCTATTCTATTCTATTCTATTCTATTCTAATATTTTATTTTATTCTATTCTGTTCTGGTATATTTTCTTCTATTTCTATTCTGTTCTAATTTCTCTTCTCTTCTCTTATATATTTTATTATTCTATTCTATTCTAACTTCTATTCTAATATTTTATTTTATTCTATTCTGTTCTGTTGTATTCTCTTCTATTTCTCTTCTATTCAAATTTCTATTCTATTCTATTCTATTCTATTCTATTCTATTCTATTCTATTCTATTCTATTCTATTCTATTCTATTCTATTCTATTCTGTATTTTATTATTCTATTCTATTCTATTCTTATATTTTATTTTATTCTATTCTGTTCTGGTATATTGTCTTCTATTTCTATTCTGTTCTACTTTATATTCTCTTCTCTTCTATATTTTATTATTCTATTCTATTCAAATTTCTATTCTAATATTCTATTCTATTCTATTCAAATTTCTATTCTATTCTATTCTATTCTGTTCTCTCCATTTCCATTCCATATTTTCTATTCTATTCAAATTTCTTTTCTAATATTATTTTATTTTATTCTGTTCTATTCTGTTCTGTTGTATTCTCTTCTATTTCTATTCTATTCAAATTTCTATTCTACTCTATTCTATTCTATTTCTATTTTTATATTTATATTATTATTCTATTCTATTCTATTCTATTCTATTCTATTCTATTCTATTCTATTCTATTCTATTCTATTCTATTATTATTTATTTCTTATTCTATTCTATTCTATTCTATTCTATTCTATTCTATTCTATTCTATTCTATTCTATTCTATTCTATTCTATTCTATTCTATTCTTCTATTCTATTCTATTCTATTCTATTCTATTCTATTCTATTCTATTCTATTCTATTCTATTCTATTCTATTCTATTCCATTTTCTATTCTATTCTATTCTATTCTATTCTATTCTATTCTATTCTATTCTATTCTATTCTATTCCATTCCATTCCATTCCATTCCATTTTCTATTCTATTCTATTCTATTCTATTCTATTCTATTCTTCTATTCTATTCTATTCTATTCTATTCTATTCTATTCTATTCTATTCTATTCTATTCTATTCTATTCTATTCTATTCTATTCTATTCTATTCTATTCTATTCTATATTTTATTCTTCTATTCTGTCCTGTTCCATTCTGTTCCGTTTGATTCTATTCTTACCTTTTCCCTAATTTCTTTCTTCTGGGTTAATGGGGGCCTCAACAGACAGATGTCCAACCGGTGGTGCTTCCGTCCTGCAACAGATCCTCTTCTTCCCTTAGGTGGATGACTACGAGATCCTGAGCGATCGTGACCTGGGTCCCCTGCTTTTAATCCGTCTCCACAAGGAACCGTATCAATTTTTCCCCGAGGATCCTTGGTTCTGCGACTTCGTCCAGCTGACCGCGCCGGATGGCCAGACCTTCCATTTCCCTTGCTACCAGTGGCTGGAGGGCTACCAGACCCTGGAGCTCAGAGAGGGGACAGGTGAGACCATCCAGTCCATCCCCCGTCTTGGGAAATAAAATAATAATAATAATAATAATAATAATAATAACCCTGAAAGAATCCCGTAGGAGCTTCTGAAGATGTACAGGAAGTCCCTGACTTACAAGGGTTCGGTTAGCCACCGTCCATACTTCACGACGGCACTGAAAAAAGCGACTTACGACCGTTTTTCACACTTAACGGCCATTGCCGCGTCTCCCGTGCTCACGTGATCAAAACGTGAGGTGCTTGGCAACCGACTTGTATTTATGACAGTCATATTATGGTCGTAAGTTAAGGACTACCCTTCTTTTGGGAAGGGGATGCCTTATTTTATATCTCCGACGACGACTCTGCCAGGTCTTCTGTGCTGAATCAGAACTTGAATTTGATCTTCCTAAATCATCCCCACCACTGTCCGCTTTTTAATTATTTTTTTAAAAAAATATTATTATTATTATTATTATTATTATTATTATTATTATTATTATTATTATTGTTGTTGTTGTTGTTGTTGTTGTTGTTATTATTATTATTATTATTAAAAAATTCCATTTCTACATTAAACCGTGTCTTGTCTAGGTATCCAAGTATTAAAATAGAGTAATCATGACGTTTGCAATAATCTTATCCAAAGGCATTCGCATGCTAGAAAATAGCCATCAAATGATTAAAAATAGCCTTAACATTAGTTATATCGCAGTTAAAAAGCATTTACTAATCCGTTACAAATCTCGCTCGCTTAATCCACATGTTCTCATATTTCCAACTTTCTGACCTCTGTTTCGATCAGCTAACCATTGGCAAAATAAATCCCATGTCATGTAATATTCCGTTTCTTACTTTTTCTTTAATTTTTAACGTTAACCTATCCGTTTCTGCGCATTCCAATATTTTTTTAATTTAACGACAACAAACAAAAACAACAACAACAACAACAACAACAATAACAATAACAACAACAACAACAACAACAATAATAATAATAATAATAATAATAATAATAATAATAATAATAATAATTTTGGAAGGGACCTTGAAGGTCATCTAGTCCAACCCCCTGCTCAGGCAGGAAACCCTGTACCATTTCAGACAAATGACAATGTTCTCCTCTCCACTCCTGAGGAATAGGAAGGTTTTGGTTTTTTTCCCCCAGAGTTAGCCCCGCCCCCTTGCTGGTGGATCTGAGAACCCTGGCAGAAACCCACGCGCGATTCGAACCCAGTGCCCAGAAGGACATTGTCCTTCCTTTTTTTGTCTCTGCCAGGCAAATTGATCTGTGATGATGGTCAGAACCCTTGCCTCCTGGGACACAGGACGGAGGAGCTGAGAAACAGGCAGGACACCTACAGGTAAGGCTTTCCGGAGCTGGTTTTTTATTTTTATTTTTTAAAAAAAACCCATCCCTTTTATTCCGATGCAAGAGACTTGCAGGCCCGAGCACACTCACACCCCCGCAGCGTGCACAACACACCGCAGCCTCCTCTCTGCAAACAGTCTTGCAAATACCCTTTCCGCCGACGTGTGTAAACGCGATTTAGGCCTGCGTGTCTGTGGACGGTTGTTTTGTCCGATTTTGAAGTTGGCTCGGGCCGCTGACGTTTCCGTTATAAGGTCTCCCCGATTTACGGACGGTTTTATAAAAGCGCCTCGACTCTCGCAACGGTTCAAAATTACCATGATTCTGGGGAAGGGGAAAAAAAAAATTCAGGTCCTCGCACTTATGACCAACTTCAAATTTATGGCTGGCCATCCTGTTTATGACCGTTGCAGCATCCCCGGGGCCCTTTGCGACCTTTCCAGATTTCCAAACCTGCTGAATTCGCTTAACAACCACGGCAAAAATGGTCGTAAAAGGAAGTACGACTCGCTTAATGACCGAGTCGCTTAGCGAGAGCGGTTCTGGCCCCAATTGTGCTTGTAAGTCTGGAATAGAGAGGGGAAAGTAGGGAGGAGAAGGAAGGAAAGGGATTTTCTCCAAAAAAAAGTCACAGTTAGTGGCTTACTCGGGAGGCGTCTTAAAGCTGCAACTGTAATATCTGGTGGACTTGCCGTAAAGCTAAAAGATTTTGGTCAAAACTACACATACGGTTGGGGGGAAAAATGACTAAAAAACACATAGATTTTAAGCCAGAACTGTTTCTGTTAGGCCTAATAGGAGGAAACTATGAGAAAGATTGTATATACTTAATTTTGCATGTATTAACTGCAGCAAGAATTGTATTTGCCCAATATTGGAAAATATGAAAACTTACCAACAGAAGAACAACTAATTAAGAAAATTTTAGATTGTGCAGAAATGGACAGATTGACATTAAAGGATGAAAGAAGACTCGGTGTACTTTAGAACGTGGGACAATTTTTATCAATGGCTAGAAAAACGAGTTAGCGAGAAAGGAACGTGATATGTAACATTGAATATATATTAGTAAGAAGACTATTGAGTGATTAACATATTGATGATGATAATATAGAAATTAATTATTGCTCATTGTTTTTTTAAAATACATGAACCCAGACAACATGCTGTTTGCTAACTATTAAGAATGTTTTTTTAAAAAAAAACAACCTAACCCTATAAACATTAATTATATCTATCTATCTATCTATCTATCTATCTATCTATCTATCTATCTATCTATCTATCTATCTATCATCTATCTATCTATCTATCTATCTATCTATCTATCTATCTGTATCATCTATCTATCTATCATCTATCTATCTATCTATCTATCTATCTATCTGTATCATCTATCTATCTATCATCTATCTATCTATCTATCTATCTATCTATCTATCTATCTGTATCATCTATCTATCATCTATCTATCTAACTATCTATCTATCTCTGTATCATCTATCTATCTATCATCTATCTATCTATATCTATCTATCTATCTATCTATCTAACTATCTATCTCTATCTCTATCTCTACACATATATCTCTATATCTCTCTATATATCTATAGCTATCTCTGTCTCTCTATATACATCTATCTATATCTATCTACCTATCCATCTCTATCTATCTATCTATCTCTATCTACATCTATCTATATTTATATCTATCTATCTATGTATAAAGGGACGCGGTGGCTCAGTGGGTTAGGACGCTGAGCTTGTCGATCAGAAGGTCGGCAGTTTGGCGGGTCGAATCCCGAGTGCCGCGTAGCAGAGTGAGCGCCCGTTACCCGTCCCAGCTTCTGCCAACCTAGCAGTTCGAAAGCACGTAAAAATGCAAGTAGAAAAATAGGGACCACTCCGGTGGGAAGGTAACAGCGTTCCGTGCGCCTTTGGCGTCTAGTCATGCCGGCAACATGACCACGGAGACATCCTCGGACAAGCGCTGGCTCTTCGGCTTTGAAACGGAGATGAGCACCGGCCCCTAGAGTCGGAAACGACTAGCACGCATGTGTGGGGGAACCTTTACCTTTATCTATCTATCTATCCATCTCTATATCTATCTTATCTATCTATCTATCTCTATCTATCTATCTATCTATCTATCTATCTATCTATCTATCTATCTGCAACTGTCACATTTTGTTGCGGTTTCCACTTTCTTTAATCTTGTTCTGTTTGGTCCTGTAAAAGTCTCTTGGGACCCGCCGGGATGGCTGCTGTGAAAACTAGGCTGAAAATGAATTTAATCTCTCCCTTTGAAACGCAAGGTGGGCCGAATTCGCCCCCGGCTTGCCTCGGTGTGTGGCGGTAGAGACCGTGGATGAGATGAACACCAACATCAAGTTCTCCTTAACCAAGATGAGCACATTCATGGTCCGCTCAAAACTGACGTGAGTCCCGGGACGGGATGGAGGAGTCCCTGGGGCTCTCTCTCAGCTGGGGGGGGTCTCCTTGCAGACCTTCCGTGACCCAACTAGGGTACCTCGTCAGTGCTAGAAGGGAGGGGGGTCTGCAGAGGGGAGGAGGAGGAGAAGTATGATTGGTGGCTTTCTTGAAGATGTTTCATGACTCAGCTAGTTGACAGTGGTAGAAGAAGTAGGGTTTCTGGAGAGGAGGAGGGGGAGGACTGTGGGGTCCTTGGTGGTCTCTGAGCTTGGCTGTTTTCCTGCAGTCATTTCATGGCCCAACTAGGGAACGTCATCAGTGCTAGAAGGGAGGAGGAGGAGGAGGAGGAGGAGGAGGAGGACAACTGTGGTCCTTGGTGCTCTCTGAACTTGATTATTTTCCTTGCAGAAGTTTCATGGCCCAA
This sequence comes from Vipera berus, assembly GCF_964194415.1. Taxonomy (NCBI): domain Eukaryota; kingdom Metazoa; phylum Chordata; class Lepidosauria; order Squamata; family Viperidae; genus Vipera; species Vipera berus. The sequence continues at coordinate 2,729,372 of NC_138205.1, read as the reverse complement.
CTAGGGAACATCATCAGTGCTAAAAGGGAGGAGGAGGAGGAGTAGGAGGAGGACTATGGGGTCCTTGGTGCTCTCTGAGCTTGGCTGTTTTCCTTGCAGACGTTTCATGACCCAACTAGGGAACAACATCAATGTTAGAAAGGAGGAGGAGGAGGACTGTGGGGTTCTTGGTGGTCTCTGAGCTTGGCTGTTTTCCTTGCAGACGTTTCATGACCTAACTAGGGAACCTCATCAGTGCTAGAAGGGAGGGGGGTTCTCTTTTTATGTACCAGCGGCTCATGTAGACCCAGCGAAGGAATCTCCCACCGAAGGCTGACAGGGAAAGCCTTTGAATTTGTCATTCCTTTCACTCGCTTGTGAAGAAAAACGGTTCACCCTGATCCGGCAACCGAAGGGCGATCCGGATTCACTCCCTCTCCCTTTCTCCTTGGGTCCCCAGGCGGCTGGAGTTCAGGTTAAAAGGCTTAATGAACTACCAGGAATCCTGGAGAAGACTCGAGGACATCCGCAAGATTTTCTGGTTCAACAAGACTTTGGTTTCAGGTTGGTATGCAAGGAGGAGCAGGAGGAGGAGGGCGACGAAGGACAAAATGCGGCACGGCCACCGATGTAGGGAGTGGCTAAAATGTGCCCTGACCCAATTCCCCGAACACAACAGAAGTGTCAATAAACCTCCAACGTTCCTTTCGTTCGGGAGTGCCCGCCGTTTCACGCAGCCGGCTGTGGAAAGTCTTCTCGTTGCCTCCCAGGCAACGGCTCTCGCTCCCTTTTCTCCTGAAGGGACCTCCCAAAACCCCAGAGTTAATCTCACTCTCTCAGCAATGAGCGTCCTTTGGGCAAGCTGGCTCTCCTCCAGCCCAAGGCGCACGTACACGCTCAGAAGGCGCTCCCGACTCCCGCCGCCACTTGGAAACTCTGGCAAGTTTCCTAACAGGAGTAGTTCCAACTACTGCCCACTGGCAGGGAGACGAGTGCCTATTCGTCACAGCGCTTGCCTTTTACCCACCGTTGAGGGCAGGGCTGGGATTCAAGTAGGTGAACGGCCAGTTCTCTGTGTGGATGGCGCTTCCGGAAATGCAACAAGAAATGAGCTACTGGTTCTGCTGAACTGGTGCGAACTGGCTGAATCCCACCATTGGCCGAGGGTCTCTTAGCAGCAGTGACTCTTCCACCCCGAAGACCAGCCCATAGCCTCTCGCTGTCCTCCTCGGCCTCCGCCACGCCCGCACATCAATCACTGGCCCCATGTGATCCTCCTCTCCTGAATCACTTGCCTCCAGGCGTGGAGGTCTCAGCCGTTCCGTCTGGGGGCCGGCGGAGGACCCAGGCTCCGCCACTATCCCTGGCTGCGACCTCTCCTGTCCTTCGTCCCCATCGGAGCTTTCAGATGGCCCTGACACTGGGACCAACGTCCACCCCTGTGCTTCCTCCTCTGAGTCGGCCGTGGAGTCCTCCAGCGGCCGACAGGCCCCATGGAAGAAGCAACGTGGGCCATGTACAGAACATGGAGCTCCAGAATTGAGAGGCTTTAAAGATGGGTGGACTTCAGCTCCCAGAATTCCCCAGCCAGACTTCTTTAAGATGGGTGGACTTCAGCTCCCAGAATTCCCCAGCTAGACTTCTTTAAGATGGGTGGACTTCAACTCCCATAATTCCAAAGTCACCCTGCTTTAAGATGGGTGGACTTCAACTCCCATAATTCCAACATCAGCCTGCTTTAAGATGAGTGGACTTCAACTCCCAGAATTCCCCAGCTTTCCTGCCTTAAGATGGGTGGGCTTCAACTCCCATAATTCCAAAGTCAGCCTGCTTTAAGATGGGTGGGCTTTGACACCCAGAATTCCCCAGCCAGCCTGCTTTAAGATAGGTGGACTTCGATTCCCAGAATTCCCCAGCTTGCCTGCCTTAAGATGGGTGGGCTTCAACTCCCATAATTCCAAAGTCAGCCTGCTTTAAGATGGGTGGACCTCAACTCCCAGAATACCCCAGCCAGCCTGCTTTAAGACAGGTGGACTTCAATTCCCAGAATTCCCCAGCTTGCCTGCCTTAAGATGGGTGGGCTTCAACTCCCATAATTCCAAAGTCAGCCTGCTTTAAGATGGGTGGACCTCAACTCCCAGAATTCCCCAGCCAACCTGCTTTAAGATGAGTGGACTTCAACTCCCAGAATTCCCCAGCCAGCCTGCTTTAAGATGGGTGGGCTTCAACTCCCATAATTCCAAAGTCAGCCTGCTTTAAGATGGGTGGACCTCAATTCCCAGAATTCCCCAGCCAGCCTGCTTTAAGACAGGTGGACTTCGATTCCCAGAATTCCCCAGCTTGCCTGCCTTAAGACGGGTGGACTTCAACTCCCAGAATTCCCCCACCACTGTGGAAAACATTAAACTACTGAGTATTGCACTTTAGTTGACTCAACCTTATGCACAAGAATCTAGTCAAAGTTCAGTGCTAAATTGGAGCCCAATAAGGGTCAACAGAATTCAGGAGCTGGAGGTGAACCGTTTGTGGCAATGTAACGATTCTAAGTTCATGACACACTTAATTCCACCTCCAGCTGTGCCTGCTCTTTTTCTTGGATGTTGTGAAAGGACAGACAGTTGTAACGCTGCAACTTTGACTTACTAGTGGAATAATAGCGTTGGAAGGGACCTTGTCCAACTTGTTGGTCCTCCCTTCTTCGTGGTCCAGCCTGACCTTCAAGATCTTCGGCGCGGACCTCAACGATCCATCGGAAAGTCACCTCCTTTTTTGCTTTCGATCCCCTCTGACTCTCCAGAACACGTGGCTGATCACTGGGAAGAAGACACGTTTTTTGGCTACCAGTATCTGAATGGGGTCAACCCTGTGGTGATTGAGAAGTGCACTGAGATCCCAGCCAACTTCCCTGTGACCCAGGAGATGGTCGCCGAGTCCCTTGGAAAATCCACCACTCTCTCGGAAGAAATGCAGGTGACTGGGTGTGGTTTCTAGCTTTCTCTCGTGAATTGTAGCTGCGCTTCCCCAAGAACCACACTAGGGTTGGGTTGACCTAGTGACTTTCTCAGTGGAGGAACTGAGGAATCTCCAAGGAGAAGTAGTAGAGGGAAGATGGTGGTTGCGACTCCACCTCGGAAGCCCCCATCTTGACCTTCTGATCTTTCTGAAGCCATCCTCTTGACTTCTGAACTTCCTGAAGACACTGTTGACCTTCTGATCTTTCTGAAGCCATCCTCTTGATTTCTGATCTTTCTGAAGCCATTCTCTTGACTTCTAATCTTTCTGAAGCCATCCTTTTGACTTCTGAACTTCCTGCTGACCTTCTGATCTTTCTGAAGCCATCCTCTTGATTTCTAATCTTTCTGAAACCATCCTCTTGACTTCTGAACTTCCTGAAGACACTGTTGACCTTCTGATCTTTCTGAAGCCATCCTCTTGATTTCTGATCTTTCTGAAGCCATTCTCTTGACTTCTAATCTTTCTGAAGCCATCCTCTTGACTTCTGAACTTCCTGAAGACACTGTTGACCTTCTGATCTTTCTGAAGCCATCCTCTTGATTTCTAAACTTTCTGAAGCCCCCATCTTGACCTTCTGATCTTTCCGAAGCCATCCTCTTGACTTCTGAAATTCCTGAAGCCCCCATCTGGACCTTCTCATCTTTATGAAGCCCCCATCTTGACCTGATCTTTCTGAAGCTTCTTGACCTTCTGATCTTTCCCCATGGACACACAGGAACATCTCCTTGTTGCGGGCTGCATTTTGGCTGTGAAGGTGAGCTGTTTTCCCAATGAGAACAAGGACCTCCCTAACTTCTTTCTTTCTTCTGTTTAAAGAAGGGGAACCTCTTCCTAGTGGACTACAAGATCCTCCAAGGCATCCCGACCAACGTCATCCAAGGGGAACAGCAGTACCTGGCCACTCCTTTGTGCCTCTTCCACCAGGGCCCATCTGGGGATCTCGTACCCATAGCCATCCAGGTAAACCCACTTTGATTAACCCAGCTTGAGAAAGAGTTGGGTCCACTGAACCTCGACACGGTTGAAGAGGAACACCTCAAGATGGTTAAAGGTCTTCTTGACCACAGCAACATTGGTACTGGCAGGTCTACCTCCACACAACCTCTTTTGACACTGTAGAGGTCATTCCAGATACCCAAGGGGTATCTGACCTGGATTCGAAATTCTGACGGTTATTCCACCTTCGTCTGCAGCGTTCCCCGATCGTTCCGTGTTATGACCGTTTTGCAGAAAAACCATCATTTACTCCTGGTTTTCAGGAAAAACGTACCCCCTAGTGCAGAGGTCACCAGCTTTTTCATGCTGGTGGCCCGGAAGGAAAGGGAGCAGCTGGGAAATGTGTGTGTGTGTGTGTGTGTGTGTGTGTGTGTGTGTGTGTGCATGCGAGCGGGGCCGCACGCATCTGCACGGGGCCTAGCGGCCTGTTTGTGCGTTGGCGCAGGGGCCAGCCGCCGCTAGCACACGTGCAAATGGGCTGTGCAACTCGCACGGGGCCAGCGGCCCTGTTTGTGCAGGCGCTATGCGCCACCACTAGCACCCGCGCACATGCACAAATGGGCCACAAAAGCTGCACACGCTCTTGGCCCTGTTTGCGTGGGCGCTGGCCCCCGCCACTAGCCCCATGCGTGTGCGCAAATGGGTCTGCAGGTGCTAGTGTGAATGGGGGTGAGTGCATGCACACAGACGTCCCGTGGCCCGGTGGCCAGCAGGCCCCTGCTCGGTAGTGGGCTGCGACACATAGGTTGGGGACCCCTGCCCTAGTGACCCATTGGTTCGCTTAACGATTTCAGACAAATCTCTTCTTTTACATCTATCATTCTTTCTTTTCTTCCTTCTCTCAGCTCAGCCAAATCCCCGGCCCCCAGAGTCCCATCTTCCTTCCCACTGACCCACGCTGGGATTGGACCTTGGCTAAGATGTGGGTCCGTAATGCCGATTTCCACGTCCACCAGAACATCTCCCACCTGCTGAAGACCCACCTGATGGCCGAGGTCTTCACCATGGCTACTCTACGGCACCTCCCCATGTGCCACCCAGTTTTCAAGGTATGGACCCATTGCTGTCTCACGTGGGTTCTGGTGCAGGTAAAGAGCCAGCCCCCAGGAATCGTGGGCGCTCCATCCCTGGAGCTTTTCAAGAAGAGGCTAGATAGTCACCTGTCTGAGATGGTACTATAGGTTCTCCTGCTTGAGCAGGGGGCTGGACTAGAAGACCTCCAAGGTCCCTTCCAGCTTCTGTTCTGTTCTATTCTGTTCTGCTCTGCTCTGCTCTACTCCTACTCTACTCTACTCTACTCCTACTCTACTCTACTCCTACTTTACTTCTATTCTATTCTACTCTATTCCTACTCTATTCTATTCTATTCTATTCTATTCTATTCTATTCTATTCTATTCTATTCTATTCTATTCTATACCTTATTTCTATTCTGTTCTGTTATGTTCTATTCTATTCTATACCTTATTTCTATTCTATTCTATTCTAATTTCCATATTTCTATTCTATTCTATTCTGTTCTAATTTCCATATTTCTATTCTATTCTATTCTTTTCTAATTTCCATATTTCTATTCTATTCTGTTCTGTTCTGTTCTATTCTATATCTTATTTCTGTTCTGTTCTGTTCTATTCTATTGTTCTATGTCCTTTCTTGACAGTGGGAACAATAAATCAGTAGAACGGCATGCCTCCAGAAGTGGTGATTTTTTTTAAAAAAAGAGACTGGACAACCATTTGTCTGAAGTGGGTTAGGGTCTCCTGCTGGAGCTGGGGGTTGGGCTAGAAGACCTCCAGGGCCCCCTCCCAACTCTGCTCTTCTGCCCTGGAGAGTTTGTCCCACCAAGCAAGTCCCCCGTTTTGTTCCTGGGGAATTGGTCACCTTGAGATCTTGTCCCTGTCCTCGTCTCCATCTACTTCTTGAAGGTGCAAATCCAGGTTTTCTGCTCACCTGGCAGGTCCAGGTGCCTCAGCCTGCTTTCTGCCATTTGGCGTGTTGGTCACACACTAAAGTTGTGTCGGATGCCTTGCGTTGCCCTCTCCGTTGACCTCCGTGGTCTCCACCAACCTTCTCCAGCACAAGGGCTGAAGGCCTTAATCGCTTTTCCCCCTTTTCCTCCGCAGCTCCTGATTCCTCACCAAAGATACACACTCCAGATCAACATATTAGCCAGGATCCGGCTGATCAGGAAGGGTGGCATGATGGATCAGGTAAGGGGGATAGATAAATGATGATAGATAGAGAGATAGATAGAGATAGACAGATAAATATAGAGATAGAGATATAGAGAGACATGATATAGAGATATAGAGATGATGATAGATATATAGAGAGATAGAGATAGATGATAATAGAGAGATGATTATGTATATATAGATAGATAGATAGAGATAGAGAGAGAGAGAGAGAGAGAGAGATATGATAGATGATAATAGATATAGATGGATGGATAGACAGATATAGAGATAGATGATAGAGAGATACAGAGGTAGATGATGATAGATATAGAGAGACAGAGATGATAGAGATAGATGATAATAGATAGAGATAGATGATAGATATAGAGATATATAGATGATAATAGAGATAGTTGATAGATATATAGAGAGATAGATGATTATGTTAAGTGTTTGTTAAGTATTTTAGAATGATTATATATGTGTCTGTGTATGTGTGTGTGTGTGTGTGTGTGTGTGTGTGTGTGTAAAAAAATTTTTTTTTGGATTGCTAACAAAGAATTAAAGCGAGACTAATATGGCCTAACAAAGAATTAAAGTGAGACTAAAGAGCCTTGGTGGAGCAGTGGGCTAATGCCTCCTTAAGTTACACCGGCTGCCTGCCATTAGTGCAGGTTCGAGTCCCACCAGGCTCAAGGTTGACTCAGCCTTCCATCCTTCCGAGGTAGGTAAAATGAGGACCCAGATTGTTGGGGGCAATTAAGCTGACTTTGTAATAATGCCGCTTGGATAGAATGAAGGCTACTGCTAAGCTTGTAAGCCGCCCTGAGTCTTCGGAGAAGGGCGGGATATAAATGGAATTAAAATAAAATTAAAATAAATAAAAAAAATTCAAACTTATTTGTTCTCATCAGTCAGCCAAGATTTGTCCCGTGTTTGGGGCCTAGCAAGGTATTCTAAATACTAAATACTTCTCTCTCTCTCTCTCTCTCTCACACACACACACACACATATATAAAATCATATATATATATATATATATATATATATATATATATATATATATATATATATATATATATATGTAAAATCATCTTTCTCTCTCTCTCTCTCTCTCTCTCTCTCTCTCTCTCTCTCTCTCTATATATATATATATATATATATATATATAGACAGAGAGAGAGAGATGATAGATGATAATAGATATAGATGGATGGACGGACAGACAGACAGATAGATATAGAGATAGAAATAGATAGATGATAGAGAGAGAGATGGAGATACATAGATATAGATATAGATAGGTGATAAATAGATCAGACAGACTGGCAGACAGGCAGGCAGATAGATAGACATAATGACCTCAACTGGTCCCTACCCTTAACAACCCTCAAGCATCCCCAACGGTCATGTGACCAAAGGTCAGGGGCTTGGCAACCGGCCTGCCAGCATTTACGACGGTTGCAGCGTCCCCCGGTCACGTGCTCCCCTTTTGCCGCCTTTTGACAAGCAACGTCAAGGGTGGGGTGGGGGGACTCCAGATTCGCTTAACGACCGTGTGGCTCCCTTAACCACTGCGATGACTCGGTTAACAACGGTAGCGTAAAACCCGCTTAACCCCCATCGTGCTCGGAACAGCAGAGATTTGGGGCTCCGTTGTGGTCCTAACGTCCACCTTCTCCCTCTTCCAGGCCACCTCGGCCGGATTCGAGGGCATCGGCCCCTTGGTGAGCAGAGGCGTGGAGCAGCTGACCTACTCTTCCCTCTGCCTGCCGGAGGACATCAAGGCTCGCGGAGTGGAGTCCGTCGCCAACTATTACTACCGAGACGATGCCACCAGGATCTGGGCGGCCATAGAGAGGTGGGGTCTGGTCTTGGGTGTGGACGCTCTCTGAGGTCTCAGGTAGAGTAGAGATAGAAATAGGAAAACGTTGGAATGGAATGGAATGGAATAAGAAATTGAATAGAATAGAATAGAAATTAGAATGGAATGGAATAGAACAGAACAGGAATAGAAATAGAATAGAAATAGAATAGAATTAGAATTAGAATTAGAATTAGAATTAGAATTAGAAATAGAATAGAATAGAATAGAATAGAATAGAATAGAATAGAATAGAATAGAATAGAATAGAATAGAATAGAATAGAATAGAATAGAATAGAATAGAATAGAATAGAATAGAATAGAAATTAGAATGGAATGGAATGGAACAGAACAGGAATAGAAATAGAATAGAAATAGAATTAGAATTAGGAATAGAATAGAATAGAATAGAATAGAATAGAATAGAATAGAATGGAATGGAATGGAATGGAATGGAATGGAACAGAATGGAACAGGAACAGAACAGGAATAGAAATAGAATAGAATTAATTAGAATTAGAATTAGAATTAGGAATAGAATAGAATTAGGAATAGAATAGAATAGAAATTAGAATGGAATGGAACAGAATGGAACAGGAACAGAACAGGAATAGAAATAGAAATAGAAATAGAAATAGAATAGAATAGAATAGAATAGAATTAGAATTAGAATTAGAATTAGAATTAGAATTAGAATTAGAATTAGAATTAGAATTAGAATTAGAATTAGAATTAGAATTAGAATTAGAATTAGAATTAGGAATAGAATAGAATAGAACAAGAATAGGATAGGATAGAATTAGAATTAGAATTAGAATTAGAATTAGAATTAGAATTAGAATTAGAATTAGAATTAGAATAGAATACCGGAACGCTGCTATCTTGTCTCCCCTATTTCTTCTTTTCTCTAGACTAGCCAAACCCACGTCCCTCAGCCGTCCTTTGTAAGTTTTAAGTCTCCAGGCCTTGGATCCTCTTCTCTGAATTTTTTTTTCCAAACTCCCAACATCTTTTTTGTGATGTGGTGACCACAATTGGCTGCAGCATCCCAGGGGTGGCCTCACTGGGGCTTTATAAAGCAGTAATAATACTTCCCATAATCTTGACTCTGTGCCTCTGTTTATGAAACCCAGGATTGTGTTAGCCTTTTTTGGCGGCGGCCGCACACGGCTGGCTCATAGACCTGACTCTCTCTCGCCCTTCAATTAGCTTAGCGGGCAATTCCGGGAACGGAACACCCGACATATCTGAGGACTATCCAAGTTGGTGGAAAGCTGTCTTAGAAGACCTCCCAACTATGTCTCCTTGTCTTCCAGCTTCGTGGCGGGCTTCGTCCGATATTACTACTGGAAGGACGATCGGATCCGAGGCGACTCCGAGCTGCAGGCCTGGATTTGGGAGATCTTCAAGGAAGCGTTCAAGAGCCGAGAGGCGTCAGGGGCTCCCTCATCTCTGACAACCGCGGAGGAGCTCACCAAATTCCTGACCATGGTCATTTTTACCTGTTCGGTTCAACATGCTGCGGTCAACAGCGGGCAGGTGAGAACCATCCTACTCTAGATAATCAAATCACAGAACAACAAGGTTGGAAGGGTCCTTGGAGGTCATCTAGTCCAACCCCCCTGCTCAAGCAGGAGACCCTATTCCATTTCAGACAAATGGTTATCCAATCTCTTCTTTAAAAGGAGGAGGAGGAGGAGGAGGAGGAATAATGGAATCACAATTGGAAGGGACCTTGGAGGTCATCTAGTCCAACCCCCTGCTCAGGCAGGAAACTATACCATTTCAGACAAATGGTTGTCCAGTCTCTTCTTAAAAAGGAGGAGGAGGAGGAATAACAGAGTCGGAAGGGACCTTGAAGGTCATCTAATCCAACCCCCAGCCCAAGCAGGTGACCCTATTCCATTTCAGACAAATGGTTATCCAATCTCTTCTTAAAAAGGAGGAGGAGGAGGAGGAGGAGGAGGAGGAGGAATAATGGAATCACAATTGGAAGGGACCTTGGAGGTCATCTAGTCCAACCCCCTGCTCAGGCAGGAAACTCTAGACCATTTCAGACAAATGGGTGTCCAGTCTCTTCTTTAAAAGGAGGAGGAGGAGGAATAACAGAGTCGGAATGGACCTTGAAGGTCGTCTAGTCCAACCCCCAGCCCAAGCAGGTGACCCTATTGCATTTCAGACAAATGGTTGTCCAGTCTCTTCTTAAAGACCTCCGGCGTTGGAGCATTCGCCACTTCTGGAGGCAGGTGGTTCCACTGGTTAATTGTTCTCACTGTCAGGAAGTTTCTCCTTAGTTCCAGGTTGCTTCTGGTTTCCATCCGTTGCTTCTTGTCCTGCCTTCGGGCGCTTTGGAGAATAGGTGGAACCCCCACCCCCCTCTTCTTTGGGGCAGCCCCTCAAATACTGGACTACTTGTAGATCATGAAACTTACGCAAGAAAACAACTCGGCTCAGACAGCCCCAAGGACCCGTTAATTCAACCCTGAGCTTCCAAGATTCTCTCCTCCCGCTAATACCGTGTCTTAAGTCTTGACGATTCCCAACCCTCTCCCCTTCCTTTGCGGTCTGAAACCTGGAACATTTGGACCCCAAATTTGATTAACGACCCTCGTTCATGACCGAGAAAGCATATCCGGTGTAATGTCTTGCAATTTATGGGGAAATCTGCCCTTTATCGTGCAGGGCGGGAGTTCCGGGGATCTGCTCACCCGCCTTCTCTCTCTCGTTCTCAGTTTGACTTCGGCGCCTGGATGCCAAACGTCCCCCCAACCATGAGGAGACCCCCGCCCAGCACGAAGGGCTCTGCGTCTCTGGAAGGCATCCTCAAGACCCTGCCACAGGTCAACGTTACCTGCATTGCCCTCTCTTCCCTCTGGCTCCTGAGCAAGGAAGCCGGGGACCGGGTAAGTCGCCAGGAACCCGATGGAGAAGGGAAAAGATTTCAAGATGTCCCCTCGTTGTTTGAGAAGGGAAAGAAAGAAGGGGGAAAGAAGAAGGGGGGGAAAGAAAGAGAAAGAAAAAGAAAGAGTAGAATGGAAGGGAGGAAGGAAGGAAGAGGAAAGAAAAGAAAGAAAGAAAGAAAGAAAGAAAGAAAGAAAGAAAGAAAGAAAGAAAGAAAGAAAGAAAGAAAGAGTAGAAAGGAACGGAGGAAGGGAGGAAGGAAGAAAGAGAAAGAGAGAGAGAAAGAAAGAAAGAGTAGAAAGAAAGAAAGAAGGAGGAAGTCAAAAAGAAAAGAAAGAAGAGAAAGAGAAAGGGAGGAAAAGTAGAAAGGAAAGAGAAGAAAGGAAGAGAGAGAAAAGATAAAAAGAAAAGAGAAAGGAAGACAGAAAAGAAAGAAAGAAAAAGAAAAGAAAAAGAGGAAGTCAAAAAGAAAGGAGAGAAAGGAGAAAGAGAAAGAAAGGAAGGAAGAGAAAGGAAAGAAAGAAAGGAAAGAAGAAGGAAAAAATGAAAAAATGAAAGAGTAGAAAGAGGGAGGAAGGGAGGAAGAAAGAAGAAGAGAGAAAAAGAGGAAGTCAGAAAGAGAAAGGAAAGAAATAAAAGAAAGAAGGAAGGAAAGAGAAAGGAAAAGAAAGGAAGGAAGGAAAATAGACAAAAGGAAAACAGACAAGGAAGGTGATGGGAATGAGAAGAAGGAAAGAGGGAGGAAAAGGAAGGAAGGAAGGAAGAAAGAAAGAAAGAAAGAAAGAAAGAAAGAAAGAAAGAAAGAAAGAAAGAAAGAAAGAGTAGAAAGGAACGGAGGAAGGGAGGAAGGATGGAAAGAAAGAAAGAAAGAAAGAAAGAAAGAAAGAAAGAAAGAAAGAAACCCCTTGGAAGGGTCTTTTTGAGGGCCCCTCACCTGGAATCCCTTTTTTACTCCTCCGTAGATCAAGAGACATTAAGTCTCGTTTTCGGCTAGGAAAGGCCTGGGGCACAGAGCCTGGCCGTTCTCCGCGGCCTGTTGCGCTGCTGATGTGTTTCTCCGCTTCCCTCCCTCCCAGAGACCGCTCGGCTTCTACCCAGACCGCCATTTTGTGGAAGAGGAGCCCACGAGGCTCATGGAGGCTTTTCAGACCCGCCTGGCCGACATTGCCGAGCAGATCAAGCGGCGGAACCAGGCGTTGGCTCTCCCCTACGATTACCTCAACCCCACCTGCGTGGAGAACAGCGTCTCGATCTAGTTTGGGGGACGCAGACGACGAGATCCAGAGACCTGGGCGTCAGCCTCACCTGATTGGCCCATCCAGCAGGATCCTTTCGGGAATGACCGAGTTGGAAGGGACCTTGGAGGTCCTCTAGTCCAACCCCCTGGTCGAGCAGAACTCCCTACGCTACGGCTCTCCAGTCTCTTCTTGAAGACCTCCAGTGATGGAGCACCCACAGCTTCTGGTGGCAAGCCGTTCCACTGGTTAATTGTCCTCACTGTGAGGAAGTTTCTCCTTAGTTCCAGGTTGCTTCTCTCCTTGATTCGTTTCCATCCGTTGCTTCTTCTCCTGCCTTCGGGGGCTTTGGAGAATAGCTTGACTCCCTCTTTGGGGCAGCCCCTGAGATACTGGAACACGGCTATCATGTCCCCCCTCGTCCTTTTCTTCTTTAGACTAGACCAAGCGGTCTCCAAACTTGGCAACTTTAAAAGTTGGGGACTTCAACTCCCAGAATTCCTCAGCCACTTTAAGACTTGTAGACTTCATCTCCCAGAATTCCTCAGTCACTATAAGACTGGTGGGCTTCAACTCCCAGAATTCCTCAGTCACCTTTAAGACTGGTGGACTTCATCTCCCAGAATTCCTCAGTCACTTTAAAACTGGTGGACTTCATCTCCCAGAATTCCTCAGTCACTTTTAAGACTGGTGGACTTCAACTCCCAGAATTCCTCAGTCACTTTTAAGACTGGTGGACTTCATCTCCCAGAATTCCTCAATCACTTTTAAGACTGGTGGACTTCATCTTCCAGAATTCCTCAGTCACTTTTAAGACTGGTGGGCTTCAACTCCCAGAATTCCTCAGTTACCTTTAAGACTGGTGGACTTCATCTCCCAGAATTCCTCAGTCACTTTTAAGACTGGTGGACTTCCTCTCCCAGAATTCCTCAGTCACCTTTAAAACTTGGGGACTTCATCTCCCAGAATTCCTCAGTCACTTTAAGACGGGTGGACAGGAGGATGTTGACTTTGGAGCTTCTTCTGGGTGTTTCTGCCCTGCAAATATTTTACTCATTGGTAGGTCCCTAAAGAGACCGGACCTCTTTGAGGAGAGGTAGCTGGTTGGTCATAAAGAATGACTTGGCCTGGGAACATGGATATTTGCCCAAGGAAGCCAAGATGGCAGCTGCAATTATGAGATCAAATCTTGGCATCATAAAGTCAGTCCTCAAGTTCCAACGGTTCATTTAGTAACTATTCAAAATTACAACAGCATTGGGGAAAAAAAGGGAACGATGACCGTTTTGTCCGCGTTTTATAACTTTTGCATTCCCCTGGTCACCTGATCCAAATTCAGCTCTGCTTGGCCACTTATGACTCACACTTACGACCGTTGCTGTGTCCCAAGATCCCGTTTTGACGCGCAAGGTCAACAGGAAAGCCAGATTCACACAACAACCAAGTTACTAACTTGTCAACCGCGGTGATTCACTTAACCGGGTCGTGGAAAGGTCGTCAAACGGGTGGGCCCAATTCACTTCACGAATGTCTCACTTAACAACAGGAATTTGGGACTCGGTTGTCGTAAGTCGAGGACTCGGCCTCGAAAGACAGAAGCAACCTAAGCTGGCCCAGGATGATGGGAGTTGGCGACAAGCAGGAGAACGTCTACTCGTGCTTGGTCCGACTTCGAAGTCTGAGTCGAGGCGAAAAATTTGAGTCTTCCTAGTTTCAGCCTCACGCTTCAAAATCGGAGTCTCCCAGCTGGACAAAACATTTGTGTGATTGTTGTTGTTTGCGAACAACACATTGACCTTGTGTTGGCGAGATTCTCGGTCAGCCGCCCCGCTGGAATGTAATTTTTTTTTTAAGCTCATCCAATTATATAAAGCCGTGCGGCGTTGTGTAACGGCCTGCGACGTTGACAATTTGGTGCCTGTTTTGCACAGCGTTTTCACAGTGAAGTACCTACGTCGCAACTTGGGTTGCAAGTAAAGAATTACACAGTTTTTTTGTAATTAAGGGCATCTTAATTTTTAATTAAGGGTGTTTGGGATGTTTCCCTCTTTCAGATGCGTACGGAGGTGGTTATACTTTTAATAAATGGAAATATATATATGTGTGTGTGTGTGTGTGTGTGTGTGTGTGTGTGTGATTATAAGAGACGGTTGAAATGTTGATCACTGGATAAAACCTCAGTGTAAAATAAATAAAATAAAAATAAATAAAAGATTTTATCCCAGAGATCAACATTTCAACGGTCTCTTATAATCCTTTAAATGAATACACCCGGGACTCAAATATATATATATATACACACACACACATTTGAAATAAAAGTATGTCTTAGATCTAAAGCGGTATGCTTTCTTCCTTTGGTGTGCCGATTAAAACTCAACAGCGTTGCTTCTTGAAAATAAATTGAGAAAATATACTGCGTATTTAATAATTATTATTATTGGGAGGGACCTTGGAGATCATCTAGTCCAACCCGCTGCTCAGGCAGGAGACGCTATATACCATACAAAATGGCTGTCCAGTCTCTATAATTTGGCAGATTGGCTCTGCTTTGGCGGTCAGATTTACTTAACACATGTAGTCCTCGACTTAGCGACTGAAAAAAGGGCCATAAAAACCAGTCCTCACACTTAACGACCGTGGCAGCATCCATGCTAGTGTGATCAAAATTGGGGCGCTTCGCAACCGGCATGTTATTTATGATGGTTGCCGTGTCTCGGCAACCTTCTCATAAGCAAAGTGAAGGGTGGGGGGAGGTTGGATTTGCTTAATGACCAGGTGATTCGCTGAACGACGGTAACCAAACACTAGTGGGTTTCCTTAACCATTGTGGCTGAAAAAGGTCACAGAATCAGCCGTGACTCTTTTAACAACCACCTTGCTTTGCAACTGAGATTCTGGCCCCATTTGGGGGCCGTAAGTCGGGGACTACCTGAACCCCCCCCCTTTCTAACTCTTGTTAGCAGTTCCTCGCCTCTGATCTACAACTTAATTGGTGCCCTTCCAAGCTCTCCTTTGTCCAAGCTAAACAGCTCTGAAAGTTGAGTTGCCCAGTGGGACAATCTTGAGGGCTAGCGTCTTAAGGCAAATTAAGATACAGTTGGGAGCCACCATCCTGGTGCAAAGGGACAGG
>NC_138205.1:2654071-2709071 GCF_964194415.1 Vipera berus | reverse complement strand
AGAATAGAATAGAATAGAATAGAATAGAGTAGGGTAGGGTAGGGTAGGGTAGGGTAGGGTAGGGTAGGGTAGGGTAGGGTAGGGTGGGGTAGGATAGGATAGGACAGGACAGGACAGGAGAAGTGAGAAGAGGAGAGGAGAAAATGGCTGTCCAGACTCTTCTTAAAAGTCTCTAGTAATGGATCACTCACAATTTCTGGTGGCAAGCGGTTCCACTGGTTAATTGTTCTCAATGTCGGGAAATTCCTCCTTAGTTCCAGGTTGCTTCTCTCCTTGATGAGTTTCCATCCCTTGTTTCTTGTCCTGCACTCTGGTGCTTTGGAGAACAACGTGACCCCCTCTTCTCTGGGGCAGCCCCTCAAGTCACTTAAATATGATCCAGCTGCCTAAAAAGCCAACACAGTGCTAGACTGTATTAACAGAGGGATAGAATCAAGATCACGTGCAGAATTAATACTGCTTTATAACGCTTTGGTAAAGGCCACGCTTGGAATACTAAAAAAGATGTTGAGAGCAACGAAGAGGATCAAGGGGCTGGAGGCTAAAACATACAAAGAACGACTGCTGGAATTGGGGATGTCCAGTTTAACGAAGAGAAGGACGAGGGGGTGACATGATAGCAGCATTCCAGGCTGCCCCAAAGAAGAGGGAGTCAAGCTATTCTCCAAAGCACCTGAAAGCAGGACAAGAAGCAACAGATGGAAACTAGTCAAGGAGAGAAGCAACCTGGAACTAAGGAGAAGCTTCCTGACAGTGAGAACAACTAACCAGTGGAACAACCTGCCTCTAGAAGTGGTGAATGCTCCAACATTCAACATATTCTATTCTATTCTATTCTATTCTATTCTATTCTATTCTATTCTATTCTATTCTATTCTATTCTATTCTATTCTATTCTATTCTATTCTATTCTATTAATTTCTTATTATTCTATTTTATTCTGTATTTTCCATTTTGTATTCTATTCTGTTCTATTAATTTCTATTCTATTCTATTTTAATTCTATTCTATTTCTTATTGTATTCTATTCTATTTCTTAGTTTTTTGTTTGTTTGTTTTTTAATCCCATTTATATCCCGCCGAAGACTCAGGGCGGCTTACAATCTAGGAAGCACAAATCAATGTGCTTAGCAATAGCCTTCATTCTATGTATATGCCTGCTTAGTGTGGCTCCCTGCCGGCAGGGCCACAAATCAACGAATGGTGAAACAGGAGCCAAGGTGGTTTTGTAACTCAAGAGCACGCGTGGGTCTTCCTTTTGAAGCCCAAACCAGCCAATTCACAGCTCGGCCACTTCAAAACCAGAGAACAGCCCCATTTCTTGCCCAAGGCGTGGGAGAGAGACTAATTTATCCGCCGTGACAGGTGTGTGGGGCGCACCTGGGAGGGGCTGCTGTACATGTCCCAGCCCGTTCGAGGCATCGGCTGGCCAGAATCCTTCGTTCTCCATCGGCTGCATTCTGAGCTCTCTCTCTCTCCGGGCTTCCCGAATGGCGACGTACAAGGTCTCTGTGGCCACCGGCGACATGATCCTAGCCGGCACCTACAGCAGCATCTCCATCACCCTGGTGGGCGAGCGGGCAGAAAGCGCCAAGCAGCGCCTGGACAAGTTGGGCAAGGATTTCGTCCCGGGATCTGTGAGTAGGGGGTTCCCGGCATCCTGGCGAGGAGGGAGGGAGGGGGATTCGAAAGAGGTTCCGTGATGGGCGAGGGGTGTGGGGTCCTTGGTGCTCTCGGAGCTGGGGGAGGTTTCCTTGCAGACGTTTCGTGACCCGACTAGGGAACATCATCAGTGCTAGGAGGGAGGGGGGATTGTGGAGAAGAGGAGGAAGAGGAAGGACTGAGGGGTCCTTGGTGGTCTCTGAGCTGGGTAGTTCCCTTGCAGACCCAACTAGGTAACATCATCAGGAAGGGAGGGGGATTTGTGGAGGAGGAGGAGGAGGAGGAAGAAGAAGAAGAAGAAGAAGAAGAAGAAGAAGAAGAAGAAGAAGAAGAAGAAGAAGAAGAAGAAGAAGAAGAAGAAGAAGAAGAAGAAGAAGAAGTAGAAGAAGAAGAACTGTGGGGTCCTTGGTGGTCTCTGAGCTGGGTAGTTTTCTTGCAAACGTTTCATGACCCCACTAGGGAACGTCATCAGTGCTAAAAGGGAGGAGGAGGAAGAGGAGGAGGAGGACGATGACGACGACGACAACTGTGGGGTCCTTGGTGCTCTCTGAGCTTGTTTGTTTTCTTGCAGATGTTTCATGACCCAACTAGGGAACATCATCAGTGCTAAAGGAAGTGGGGTTTGTGGAGAGGAGGAGGAGGAGGAGGAGGAGGAGGAGGAGGGGGAGGAGGAGGAGGAGGAGGAGGAGGAGGACTCTGGGGTCCTTGGTGCTCTGAGCTGGGGGTTTTCCATGCAGACATTTCGTGACTAGACTGGGAAACATCATCAGAGCTGGAAGGGAGTTGGGTGTGTGGAGAGGAGGAGGAGGAGGAGGAAGAGGCGACATGTTAGCAGTATTCCAGTATTTGGGGGGCTGCCTCAAAGAAGAGGGGGTCAATTTATTTTCCAAAGCACCAGAAGGCAGGACAAGAAACAACAGACGGCACCTAATCAAGGAGAGAAGCAACCTGGAATTAAGGAGAAACTTCCTGAATGTGAGGACAATTAACCAGTGGAACAGCTGGCCACCAGAAATCCTGGGTGCTCCATCCCTGGAGATTTTTAAGAGGAGACTGGACAGTCACTTGTCTGTGACGGTATAGGTTCTCCTGCTTGAGCAGGGGGCTGGACTAGAAGACCTCCAAGGTCCCTTCCAGCTCCTATTCTATTCTAAGAGGAGGACTGTGAGGTGTTAGATGGTCTCTTGCGGACCTTTCATGACCAGACTAGGGAACATCATCAGGGCTGGAAGGGATGGGGCTTGCTCTCTGTTTACACACGAGTGGCTTGCCCTCTCAGTGTGGATGGGAGTGTTGGGTTCTTCTTGGTAGTTGCTCGATTGAGCTTTTGTATACTCTGTGATGGTTTGTCTGAGTTGGTAGCGGCAAACCACTCCGTTGATGTACAACAGATCCAATCCCCCGCTCCCTTCTAGCACTGATGATGTTCCCTACTTGGGTCATGAAACGTCTGCAAGAAAAGCACCCAGCTCAGAGAGCACCAAGGACCCCACAGTCGTTGTCCTCCTCCTCCTCCTCCTCCTCCTCCTCCTCCTCCTCCTCCTCCTCCTCCTCCTCCTCTTCCTCCTCCTCCTCCTCCTCCTCCTCCTCCCACACTCCCTTCCAGCACTGATGATGTTCCCTAGTTGGGTCAGAGACCACCAGGGACCCCTCACCTCAACACACACACACACACATACACACACACACACATATATATACAGGAACGTGGTGGGTCAGTGGGTTAAGACGCTGAGCTTGTCGATCAGAAGGTCGGCAGTTTGGCGGGTCGAATCCCGAGTGCCGCGTAACAGAGTGAGCGCCTGTTACGCATCCCAGCTTCTGCCAACCTAGCAGTTCGAAAGCACGTAAAAATGCAAGTAGAAAAATAGGGACCACTCCGGTGGGAAGGTAACAGCGTTCCGTGCGCCTTTGGCGTCTAGTCATGCCGGCCACGTGACCACGGAGACGTCCTCGGACAAGCGCTGGCTCTTCGGCTTTGAGACGGAGATGAGCACCGGCCCCTAGAGTCGGAAACGACTAGCACGCGTGTGCGGGGGAACCTTTACCTTTACCTTATATATATACACTGGGGGGGTGCCTTGTAATTTCCTGATGCTTATTAAAAGTTGCCAAGCCTTCCTGGAGGTGGAGGTAGGACAAAGGGTTCTGCTTTTTCAAGAGGGGGAGGGAATTTTGCACGTCGTCCCGGTCTCCTCTCCTGTGCAAGGGTGTTTGGGATTACGCCAAGTGGATCGGGCCTCTTCAGCCAACCCTCTTAATTGTTTTGTACAAGACTGAGAACCAGTTTGGTGTAGTGCTGAAGGCACCCGCCTAGAAAGTGGGAGATTGGGAGTTCTAATCCCGCCTTGGGGCAGTTGAAGCCAGCTGGGTGATCTTGTGCCAGCCACCTTCTCTCCGCCCTAGAAAGGTGGCAATGACAAGCCACTTCTGGAAAGAAAGAAAAAAAGCCTTGTCAAAAAAACTGCGGGGTGTTGCTTGGGCAGTCTCTGAGAATCAGACAGGATTGTACGAAAAGAAGGAGAGAGAGAGAGAGAGAGGGAGAGAGAAAGAGAAAGAGAAAGAAAAGAGAGAGAGAAGGAAAAAAGAGAAAGAAAAAAGAGAAAAAAGAGAGGAGAGGGAGAGAGAGAAAGAGAGAAAGAAAAGAGAGAAAGAAAGAAAAAATAAGAGAAAGAGAGAGAGAAAGAAAGAAAGAGAGTGAAAGAAAGAAAAAGTGAGAGAGAGAGAGAGAAAAGAAAGAAGAGAAAGAAAAAAGAAAGAAAAAAGTCATAGAGAAAAAGAAAAAAAGAAAGAGAGAGAGAAAAGAGAGGGAGAGAAAGAAAAAAGAGAAAGAGAGAGTTAGAAAGAAAGAGAGAGAGAGAGAGAGACAGACAGACTCTGTTGCAAATTTGCGAACATTGCAGAATCTCACAACGGGGAGCAAAATCACACAAATGCAACGTATTCGTCTCCACCCAGAGCGCACAAGTCCTTTCCGAGAGAGGAAGGCCCACCTGGATGTTGTGATTGTTGCCTGGATTTGACAACTGTAGGCGCAGAGCAGAGGAGAAGCCGAGATGCCTCCAAAGCCCAGATTCACACACACACACACACACACACACACACACACACACACACAGAGACACTGACGCAGCAGAGACAATTTCCATCGCTTGGCTCCAACAGCCCAAAATGTTACAATCAGAATAAGAAGCTGGCAGGGAGCCTCGGAGGTCTTCTAGCCTGACCCCCTGCCCAAGTAGGAGACCCTCGCCCACGTCAGGCAAACGGCCGTGCAATCTCTTCTTTTTCACAAAAAACAAAAAAGAACCCACCCACCCCCACCCCCACCCCGGTGACGGAGCGCCCACCATGTCCTGGTGGCAAGCTGTTCCACCGGTGAATTGTCCGTCCCCCCCCTTGCTGGTGAAGTTTCGTCCTTTCGTTCCAGCTTGGCAAACGCTTCATCCCGCCTCGCCTAAGCCGCTGTCGGGATTCTCTCCCGCCTCCAGGTGGACGAATACGAGGTGCCCTGCGAGCAGGACCTGGGACCCATCCTCCTGATCCGCCTGCACAAGGAGCCGTACCTCTTTTTCCCCAAGGACAACTGGTTCTGCAGCTCCGTCCGGGTGAAGTCGCCCCGGGGGGACACCTACCACTTCCCCTCCTATCAGTGGCTGGAAGGCTACTGCACCCTGACTCTGCGGGAAGGGACAGGTGGGTCCACTTCCGCCTTTCCGCCCCGCCCCCTTACCTGGGACGGAGGGAGGGAGGGAGGGGAGAAGGCAGGTGAGCCAGATCGCCTCGACACCAGGAGACGGGGACTTCTAGTCCCGCCTTAGCCAGGAAAGTTGGCTGGGTGACTTTGGGCCAATCACCAGGAGAGGGTGAGTTCTAGTTCCACCTTAGCCAGGCTGGGTGACTTTGGGCCAATCACCAGGAGAGGGTGAGTTCTAGTTCTGCCTTAGCCATAAAAGCCGGCTGGGTGACTTTGGGTCAATCACCAGGAGAGGGTGAGTTCTAGTTCCACCTTAGCCAGGCTGGGTGACTTTGGGCCAATCACCAGGAGAGAGTGAGTTCTAGTTCTGCCTTAGCCATAAAAGCCGGCTGGGTGACTTTGGGTCAATCACCAGGAGAGGGTGAGTTCTAGTGCCGCCTTAGGCATGAAAGCCGGCTGGGTGACTTTAGGCCAATCACTAGGAAAGGGTGAGTTCTGCTCCCGCCTTAACCAGGAAAGCTGGCTGGGTGACTTTCAATCAATCACCAGGAGGCAGGGAGTTGTAGTTCTGCTCTCACCATGAAAGCCAGCTGGATGACTTTGGGCTGATCCCCGGGAACCTGTGAGTTTTAGTTCCACCTTAAGCATGAAAGCTCATTAGGTGCCTTTGAGCCAATCGCGAGGAGATGGGGAATTCTAGTTCCGCCTTAGCCATGAAAGCCAGTTGGGTGACTTTGGACCAATCACCGGGAGACAGTGAGTTCTAGTTCTGCTTTAGCCATGAAAGCCGGCCGGATGACTTTGGGCCAATCACCAGGAACCGGTGAGTTCTAGTTCCACTTTAAGCATGAAAGCCGGCTGGGTGACTTTGGGCCAATCACCAGGAGACGGTGAGTTCTAGTCGCGCCTTAGGCGTGCAAGCCTGCTGAGTGACTTTGGGCCAGTCCCTGCCTCTCAGCCCCACCCACCTCACGGGGTTGTTGTTCTGGGGAAAATTAGGAGGAGGAAAGAGGATTAAATGAAGCAATAACCAGCATCCCCAGCGCCCTCGCTTTCTGGGGATTAGCTACATCCGGCATACCGCCGGGTGCCACGCTTGAGGTGCGTGGGGTTAAAAGATCCAGGACTTAGCCAGTAAAACGGGTTGGAACAGTGCCTCTGAGCGTGCCGTGAGTCTCCAGCACTCAACAGCCACTCTGGTTCATTAGAGACGGCTGGGCCCTGGGGCGTAAACACGCCCTGAGTTTTGTGGGGCGACTTCCGCACTCTGACCCCCAACCGGCCTTCGTTTCTCCTTCCCTGCAGCCAAAACGATCGGAGACGATGCGGGGAGCTCTTCTCTGTTGGAGCATCGCAAGAAAGAGCTGGCCAAACGGCAGGAAAGCTACGGGTGAGCAAGGCAAACCCCCCTCTCTCTCCCCCCCCAGGACCCCCAAAGCTGCTCCCCTGAACCCCAAAAACCCAGTGCTTCAAAAAAGGACCCAGAAAAGTGGGATTCTGGGGAAGAAACGGCCACTGGCTTGAGCTGCTAGATTTCTACAAGCAGGGAACGGTTGCATTCCAAGTCAATTTCTCCCCTTTGAAGCTGAATTGGGGGGGGGGGAACTCTTCACCTGGAAGAACGAAGGTTGTGATCTGAAACAAGTGTGATCGGACAGAATGTGTTTGTGTGTGTGTGTGTGTGTGTGTGTGTGCGCGCGTGCAGGTTTGTGTGTCTGTGTGTGTTTCTTGTTTGTGCATTTATCTGGGTCATCTTTGTGGCTGTGGGTCTGCGCGTTGGTGTGGGTCTGCCTGCGCACGTTTGTGCGTTTGTGCATTTGTGTGTGTGGGGGGGAAGCTGTATGTGCCTGCCTGTGGCTGTGGGTCTGTGTGTTTCGAGTGTCTGTTGTGTTTATGTGGGTCGGTGGGTGCGTGCTTGTGCGTCTCTCCCTGTGTGTTTGTGTGGGTCTGGGTGTGCGTGTTTGCGTGTCTGTATCCGTGGGTCTGGGTGCTTGTCTGGGTCAGTGTGCGCATGTTTGTGGGTCTGTATCTGGGTGCCCCTGTGTGCATGTTTCTCTGTGACTGTGTGTCGGTGTGTTTCAGTGCTGTTTGTGTGCCTGTGTCTGTGACTGTGAGTTTATGTATTTCTGTGTGCATGTGTTTGTCTGTCTGTCCATCTCTGTGTGTGTGTGTGTGTGTGTGCGTGCCTATGTGTGTCTATGTGCATGTGTCCTTGTGTGTGCAGTACAAAGGGGGCTTGGAATGGGGAACTCACATCTGTAGCTGCGCATTCAAACAAGAGAATGAATTCATTTCCAACAATAATCTTGGCACCTATTGTGTCATGTAGCGAGGAGTTACATAGTCTTTTTGTGTATGTGTGTGTGTGTTTCTGTTAAAAAAACAATCTTTTGGGCTGCGTTTTCTCACAACAGCTGGAAGAAGTACGCCCCGGGCTGGCCGAGATGCGTTGACGCCCACACCACCGACGACCTGCATTTGAACTCAAAGTATTCGCTCAGCAAAACCTCCATCTTTACTGTGCGCACCCTCAAGTCGTGAGTAGCGGAGGTTGCGGGTCGGGACCCGGGTTTCGGCTTCGGATGCCGCCTTCTGGGTGGGATTGCGTTGTTGGCGCCGTGTCCGCTAATTGCACCCCTGAAATTGGTGCAGGGACAGAGAAGGCCCCAACGCTGCACCCCTCTCAACTGTGGCCCTTTCGTCCGTATTTAATCTTTTGTCATCTTAATCTGTTCTTTTTATATTTATAATTGTTTTTATATCTCTATTTTTTATTGCACCGTAAGCCACCCAGCGTCGCCTTGAATGGTGCGATGGGCAGCCTATAAATTTGATAGAGATAGATAGATAGATGATAGATGATAGATAGATAGATAGATGATAGATAGATAGATAGATAGATAGATAGATAGATAGATAGATAGATAGATAGATAGATGTACAGATGAGAGAGAGAGAGAGAGAGAGAGAGAGAGAGAGAGAGAGAGAGGTACAGATGAGATAGATAGATAGATAGATAGATAGATAGATAGATAGATAGATAGATAGATAGATAGATAGAATGGATGGGCAGATAGGATGGATGGATGGATATAGATGATAGATAGATAGATAGATAGATAGAAAGAATGGATGGGCAGATAGGATGGATGGATGGATATAGATGATAGATAGATAGATAGATAGATAGATAGATAGATAGATAGATAGATAGATAGATAGATAGATAGATAGATAGATAGATGATAGACAGATAGATAGATAGAATGGATGGGCAGATAGGATGGATGGATGGAGATAGATAGATGATAGATAGATAGATAGATAGATAGATAGATAGATAGATAGATAGATAGATAGATAGATAGATAGATAGATAGGATGGGCAGATAGGATGGATGGATATAGATAGATAGATAGATAGATAGATAGATAGATAGATAGATAGATAGATAGATAGATAGATAGATAGATAGATAGAAAGAATGGATGGGCAGATAGGATGGATGGATGGATATAGATGATAGATAGATAGATAGATAGATAGATAGATAGATAGATAGATAGATAGATAGATAGATAGATAGATAGATAGATAGATAGATAGATAGATAGATAGCATGGATGGGCAGATAGGATGGATGGATGTAGATAGATAGATAGATAGATAGATAGATAGATAGATAGATAGATAGATAGATAGATAGATAGATAGCATGGATGGGCAGATAGGATGGATGGATGTATAGATAGATGATAGATAGATAGATAGATAGATAGATAGATAGATAGATAGATAGATAGATAGATAGATAGATAGATAGATAGATAGATACTGTAGATAGAATGGATGGGCAGATAGGATGG
Organism: Vipera berus; assembly: GCF_964194415.1. Classification (NCBI taxonomy): domain Eukaryota; kingdom Metazoa; phylum Chordata; class Lepidosauria; order Squamata; family Viperidae; genus Vipera; species Vipera berus. The sequence goes on along the minus strand of NC_138205.1, from coordinate 2,699,845 downwards.
ATGGAGATAGATAGACAGACAGACAGATTTATAGATGAGATAGACAGACAGATGATAGACAGACAGATAGGCAGGCAGGTAGGCAGGCAGAGTAGACGAGAGAGACAGACAGACAAGACCCTGTATGGATGATAGATGCGAGAGGGAGAGAGAGTCTGGGCCTCCTGGGCCTTCTCGCCCTCCTCCGCTCACCCCCCCCCCTTCTGGTCCTTCTTCGCAGGGAGATCGAACTGAGGCTGAAGGGCTTCTCCAACCTGGTGGAGTCGTGGGAGAGTCTGGACGATCTCCGCAAAATCTTCTGGTTTCACAAAACTCCCGTCACAGGTGGGCCTCCCCTTTGCCAGGCGGTCCAGAAGCAGGCAGAAGAGGCAGGTCGGGTGGATGAGAGAGAGAGAGGGATGAGGAGAGAGATGGAGAGAGAGACAGATGGAGAAATGGAGAGATAAATAGAGAGAGAGAGAGATTAGAGGGGGGGGATGGAGAGAGAGAGGAATGAGGAGAGAGATGGAGAGAGAGACAGATGGAGAAATGGAGAGATAAATAGAGAGAGAGAGAGAGATTAGAGAGGGGGGGATGGAGAGAGAGGAATGAGGAGAGAGATGGAGAGAGATGGAGAAATGGAGAGATAAATAGAGAGAGAGAGAGAGATTAGATAGAGAGGGGGGGATGGAGAGAGAGAGGGATGAGAGATGGAGAAATGGAGAGACAGAGAGAGTAGACAGAAAGGGATGGATGGAGAGAGAGAGGGATGGGTGGAAGAGATGACGGAGAAATGGAGAGAGAAAGATTAGAAAGAGGGGTGGATGGAGAGAGAGAGAGGGATGAGGAGAGAGAGGGAGAAAGAGAGAGAGATGGAGAGCCAGATAGAGATTAGATAGAGAGGGATGGATGGATGGATGGAGAGAGAAAGATGGATGAGGAGAGAGAGAGGGAGGGAGAGAGAGAGAGAGAGATGAAAGATAGATACCGTAGCTATAGACGAAAGAGCCACAAACATTTTTCTTTTTCTCTCCTATATTCCCAATATTTATTTCGCTTTATTGGATCATGCCCGGAGATTAGGGGGGGGGGGAAAGGGAGGAAGAGAATTGCTATTCCTCTCCTATTTTCCCTGCTTTTTACTCCCCCCACCTTCCTGCTTTTTTCTTTTTTTTTTTGCTTTTCCTAAACCACCCCTGAGAGCCCCAAATATTCTTCTTTTTTCCTCCTTCGATAGAGCTGCATTGCTTGTTCATCCCCGCATTGCTTTTCCCCCACTTCGAAACCGTTTTGGAAGGGAAACACAGCAAGGATGCTGGAATACAGCCATTTGTCTGAAACGGGATAGGGTTTCCTGCCTGAGCAAGGGGGTTGGACTAGATGACCTCCAAGGTCCCTTCCAACTTTATTTGTTGTTATTACTTTTTCCCCTGCTTGCCTTTAAAAAACAAAACAAAACAAATTCACCCCTGGCCGATCGCAAGACATGTAGGATCAATCTCTCCCTTGCAACTCAGCTAGTCCTCGACTTAACAGTCACAATGGAGTTCAAACTTTCCGTTGCTAAGTGAGACATTTATTAAGTTTGGCCCAGTATTACCATCTTTCTGGCCAACGTCGTTAAGGGAATCATTGTTAAGTTGTTAAGCTAGTGACACCGTCGTTAAGCGAAGCCAACTTTCCCTCCGCTGACTTTGCTGGGCGGAAGGTCACAAAAAGGGGACCATGTGACCGTCGTTAAGCGAAGCCGGCTTCCCCCCGCTGACTGCCGGTCAGAAGATTGCAAAAAGGGGATCAGGCGACCGTCGTTAAGCGAAGCCGGCTTTTCCCCCCACTGACTTTGCTGGTCAGAAGGTCACAAAAAGGGGATCAGGCGACCGTCGTTAAGCGAAGCTGGCTTCCCCCGATGACCTTGCTGGTCGGAAGGTCGCAAAAGCGGATCAGGTGAGCCCCTCCCCCTCGGGGCCGCTGCGACCATCATAAATACGAGTCGGTTGCCGAGCGTCTGAATTTCAATCCCATTGACTGTGTGGGATGCCGCAAGGGTCATCAAGTGGGGAAAACGGTCCCGTGTCCCGTTTCTCCACAGCCGTTGTGACTTCAAATGGTCACTAAACATACTGTCATAAGTTGAGGACTGCTTGTAGAGCCCAGATGTGTGATGAGGGTTTTGGAGCCCGTCGTATACTATGCTTCCCTGTGTTTCCTTCTTCACTGTGAATGCTCCAATGCTGGAAGTCTTTAAGAAGAGACTGGACAGCCATTTGTCTGAAATGGTATAGGGTTTCCTGCCTGAGCAGGGGGTTGGACTGGATGACCTCCAAGGTCCCTTCCAACTTTACTACTATTATGATTAATGCCTCCCCCTGTAGCCTTGGCCATGAGGCCCTCAGAGCCTTCGCTAAGAAGCCTTTCTATAAATCCAGAATACGTCATGGACCATTGGATGGACGACGATTTCTTTGGCTACCAGTTCCTCAACGGGGTCAACCCAGTCCTTCTCCGGAAATGCACCCAGATCCCGAAAAACTTCCCGTTGACGGATGAGATGGTCACCAGTTGCTTGGGGAAATCCACCCTTGAAGCAGAACTGAAGGTAACCCTATAGGTGGACCCAACGGATGACATTGGAGAAGATGGATTGTTTGAGGGACTCGGACATTCCATGGGTCCCTGGAGAACCTTCCAAGCATCAATGGTGTAAGGCAGGGGTCTTCAAACTTGGCAAGTTTAAGACGTGTGGACTTCAACTCCCAGAATTCCTCAGCCAGCTGAGGAATTCTGGGAGTTGAAGTCCACATGACTTAAACTTGCCAGGTTTGAAGACCCCTGGTGTCAGGTCTCCTGTTTGGACTAGATCAGGGGCTCTTCAAACTTGGCCCTTTGATGACTTGTGGACTTCAACTCCCAGAATTCCTCAGACAGGCACACTGGCTGAGGAATTCTGGGAGTTGAAGTCCACACGTCTTAAAGTTGCCAAGTTTGAAGGCCCCTGGTGTAAGGTCTCTTGTTTGGACAAGATTAAGTGTCTTCAAACTTGGCCCTTTGGTGACTTGTGGACTTCACCTCCCAAAATTCTTCAGCCAGGCAGGAATTCTGGGAGTTGAAGTCCACAAGTCATCAAAGGGCCAAGTTTGAAGACCCCTGGGCCAGATGACCTACAAGGTCCCTTCCAACTCTTGTTATTCCAATTCTAAACTCAATAAAGGAGAATAACTGTAGCTCGAGGGGAGTAGGGGGGCGGTTTCAACCTCCCCAGGAGGTCTCCTCGTAAAGATCTGAGTTGTAGGATGAGTAAATCGGAACTCGGATAGAATCCGAATTGGGGAGATGGGTCTTCAAAGTCTTGCTTTATCCACCAATTCATGGTAGAACCCAAAACAGGTTCTTCGATGTTCTTTTTCCCCTTTCTAAAATGGGATTGGTCTGCTCTGATGGTTTGCAAAGAGAAGAAGACCTGCATCCTTCCGTTCCCAACCGGGAAATCTGGATTTTCCCGGAGTTGCAGATCTAGGCTGAATTCACACCCGTCTTCCTTCATCTCTTTCTCTCCTACTCAGAAGGGTAACATCTTCATTGCCGACTACAAGATCCTGGAGGACATCCCGACGTGCAAACTGAACGGGAAGCACCAGTATCTTGCAGCCCCGATTTGCCTGTTGTACCTCAACTCAGAGGACCAATTGATGCCGATGGCTATCCAGGTAACAGGGGTGATCGTTGTTTCTCAACCTTGGCCCCTGGAAGGTGGGTGGAGGTAGCTGGTCTTCAAGTCCTAGAAGTCCACATTTCAGATTTCTGGTCTTCAGTTCCCAGAACTCCATGTTTAAGATAGGTGGACTTCAACTCCCAGAATTCCATGCTTAAGACAGGTGGACTTCAACTCCCAGAATTCCATGCTTAAGACAGGTGGACTTCAACTCCCAGAATTCCTTGCTTAAGATGGGTGGACTTCAACTCCCATAATTCCATTCATAAGACAAGTGATCTACAACTCCCAGAATTCCATGCTTAAGACAGGTGGACTTCAACTCCCAGAATTCCATGCTTAAGGACTGTGGGGTCCTTGGTGCTCTCTGAGCTTGGGGGTTTCCTTACAGACATTTCATGACCCAACTATGGAATGTTATCAGTGGTAGAAGGAAAGAAGGAAGGAAGGAAGGAAGGAAGGAAGGAAGGAAGGAAGGAAGGAAGGAAGGAAGGAAGGAAGGAAGGAAGGAAGGAAGGACTGTGGGGTCCTTGGTGCTCTCTGAGCTTGGTGGTTTTCTTGCAGACGTTTCATGACCCAACTAGGGAACGTCATCAGTGCTAGAAGGGAATGGAGGGGTTTGAGGAGAGGAGGAGGAGGCTGAATATGCTGAATTCCTGTTTCTCCTCCCTCTTCCCAGCTGAGCCAGACCCACAGCCTGGAGACCCCCATCTTCCTGCCCACAGACCGTAAGTGGGACTGGACGCTGGCCAAGATCTGGGTGCGAATGGCCAACTTCCACGTCCATGAGGTCCTCACCCACCTTCTGGAGGCCCACTTCCACTGTGAGGTCTACACCATGGCGACGCTTCGGCAGCTCCCGATGTGCCACCCTATCTACAAGGTAATCGTCTGGAGAACCAGGCTGCCCGCCTGTCCCAGGTCTCGGGCACCTGTTGGGGGTTATCCAGAGATCATCTGGAGGGTTCGGCCGGTTTTGTCCTGAGGCCACGTCGGGAGAGTCGGCTTCTTGGCTCTGCTTCTGAAAATGGGTTTGTTGCCTTCAAAACCAACCTGGGATGGCACCCACAGAGGTTTGGAGAAGCCGGGGACTCTGGGACCACCCAGCCAGGGTGGCCTTATACACACCTTTGGGGTCTGCAGGGCTGTTTTTTCAAACTTGGCTCCTTTAAGATGGGGAAACGCCAACTCTCGGAATTCCCCAAGTTATATTCCCTGGTGAAATCTAATCAGCATCCCTTTCTTCCTTCCTTCCTTCCTTCCTTCCTTCCTTCCTTCCTTCCTTCCTTCCTTCCTTCCTTCCTTCCTTCCTTCCTTCCTTCTCTATTGTCCTCCCTTTCTCCCATCCTCCCTTCTTTCTGTCTGTCCTTCCTTCCTTCCTTCCTTCCTTCCTTCCTTCCTTCCTTCCTTCCTTCCTTCCTTCCTTCCTTCCTTCCTTCCTTCCCTCCCTCCCTCCCTCCTTCCCTCCCTCCCTCCCTCCCTCTTTTCTTTATTTTAGCTCCTGATACCACATACTCGTTACACCCTCCATATTAATACACTTGCCCGGACCAATCTCATCCAGCCTGGCGGGGTTTTCGATAAGGTAAGGAATCTTCAAAACAAAGAGATATTTTGACCACAGAAAAGTTTTGGCCTGCTGAGTCTACATCAAGAGTTCAGCAGAGAACACAACTTCACACGTGCACATTCTGGAGGCTGCCAAACCAACCAACTTTCTTTTTATTGAGACTTCTTTTTTCGATTTGAAACATTGTTTGTTTGAGTGTCTTTAACATTCATCACCATTTCTCTACACCAGGGGTCTTCAAACTTGGCCCTTTGATGGCTTGTGGACTTCAACTCCTAGAATTCCTCAGCCAGCATGAGGGAACTATGAACCTTTTATGACTTGTGGACTTCAACTCCCAGAATTCCTCAGCCAGCATGAGGGAACTATGACCCTTTTATGACTTGTGGACTTCAACTCCCAGAATTCCTCAGCCAGCGTGAGGGAACTATGCCCCCTTTATGACTTGTGGACTTCAACTCCCAGAATTCCTCAGCCAGCGTGAGGGAACTGTGCCCCCTTTATGACTTGTAAACTTTAACTCCCAGAATTCCTCAACTAGTGTGAGGGAACTATGACCCTTTTATGACTTGTGGACTTACCTCCAGAATTCCTCAGCCAGCGTGCCTGGCTGAGGAATTCTGGGAGTTGAAGTCCACAAGTCATCAAAGGCCACGTTTGAAGACCCCTGCTCTACAGGATCCTTCAAGCCAGTGTTTCTCAACCTTGGCAACTTTAAGGCATGTTGGACTTCAACTCCCAGAATTCCCCAGTCAGCCTTGCTGGCTGGAAAATTCTGGGAGTTGAAGTCCACCCGCCTTAAAGTTGCCACGGCTTAGAAACACTGGTCTACAAAACACTTCTTAATCAGAGAGAGGTAAAAATACGACTCTACTAAAAGTAGTTGGCGATACAGAATTAGTCGAAAACCAGGACATTCTAATCCAGGAGTCTCCAAACTGGGCAACTTTGTGGACCTCAGCTCCCAGAATTCCTCAGCCAGCCATGCTGGCTCAAGAATTCTTGGAGTTGAAGTCCACATGTCTTGAAGTTGTCAACTTTGGAGATCCCCCCTGTTCTAACAGATCAGAAATGTAGCCGAGGAACCAACAAACAATTTAGAAGATCTCAATGAGAGTCTAGAAGGACAAATTGGAAACCCACCAGCAGTTACTGGACAGATCCCCAAGGGATGAGTTCCCTCAGTTTCTATCACTAGCACTGAAGGATCCCATCTTTACCTCCTCATGGGAAGACAGGAGGACCCAGTAGGTTGCTCCCAAGTCAACTGGCCCCATTCATACCAGCTGATAGATCCTCTTCAGCTTCTCCTAGAAGAGAAATCAGTCTTCACGGCGGTTGACCTCCTATCTCCCTTTCTCCAGGCCACAGCTACCGGTCGTGATGGCATGTTGCAACTGCTAGCCAAGGGGGCAGCAGCCTCCAACTACACGTCCCTCTGCCTCCCCGATGACCTTGAAGAAAGAGGGGTCTCCACCTTGCCCAACTTCTACTATCGGGACGATGGGATGAAGATTTGGACCGCCATTGAGAAGTAAGTGAGCTTTGGGTAGTTGTGTTTTGGTGGGCTCCCTGGACTTCAGGAGGATCAAACATGGATCCAACCTAGCTGGAAAAGAAGTACAGGTGGTCCTCAATTTATGAGTCCAAAATTCCCATCGGTAAGCAGGACAATCGTTAAGTAAGGGTGAAGGCTCGTTCTCCACATTTGTGGGTTGGTTTCCAAAAGTTTCGTCGCCAGGTTAGGTAACCTCTTCAGCAGAGTTTAAGGGGGGACGTCAGGGTCGGTGTTCGGTTTACAAGGGCTTCAGGTGTGGGTGCGTCAAGTGCGGGTCTTGTGACAGGCCAGGTGTTGAGTCTCCTCAGTGAGAGTCTTTTGATGGCTCTTGTGATGGGGAAGTTGCATCAGGTCAGGGTCAATGGAAGGTGAACTGCCGGTGAGAGTGGGGGATCGCGCGGGACGGTTGAGAATCGGTGCTGTCTCTGGGTGGCTGTGTGCGGTTGGTTTGGATCCTGAGGGCTTTGTAGGCTGGTTGTAGTAAATAGGTTGGGCCCCATTGGACAACCATCCTTGCCAGAGTTGTTAAGTGGTTCACTGCAATTGTGAAGTTAGTCCCGCGGTTGTTCAGCGAATCTGGCTTCCCCGTGGACTTTGCAAAAGGGGGTCACCGGACAAATTTCAGACAAAGGGTCCTTCAATCTCCTCTTTAAAACCTCCAGCAATGGAGCCCCCACAACTTCTGAAGGCCACTGGTTAATTGTCCTCACTGTTGGGATGGTTCTCCTTAGTTCATGATCGGTTCTAGATTGGCATGCTAGAACCTTCCACTGAGACAGAACAGCTTGACGTCTCCATGGAGCTTCACCACTGCAGACTCCCCGCCCCCAAAACACCTCTTTTCCCTCCTTTTTTGCAAATGGGGGTCCCCCCCAAAGAGACCCACTCAGTTGCCCCAAGTTACATGTTTATGGTGGCCCATGACTGACTTTTAACTGACGCTAAGTCCTCGGGTGGAGATGTTTGTTAACGTCATCCCTGCAAGGTCAACCAGACCCAGGAACAGACACCATTTGAGGCTACAACTACTTTGACCTAAAATATTGTAACACAGCAGAGGCCCCCAACCTTTTGGGCACCAGGGACCACTGGTTCCGTGGAGAGAGGTTTTTCCGCAGATTGGAGGGTGCCTGGTCTTGTGTACTGCCTACACCCTGCGGATGGGACTTTGCTTGCTAGTGTGGCCCGGTTGCTGGCGTGCCGCAGCCCGATCCTGGTCCACAGCCCGGGGATTGGGGACTCCTGATCTAGAAGAGAGGTCTCCAATCTTTTCAGGCTCATGGCCCGAAGGGAAGGAGAGCAGCAAACTCTCTCCATGTACACTGGTGTGGCACTAGTGGCTCCATTCGTGCATGTGGCATGTGCATGCGTGAATGGCCGCACCCCCCCATGGCAGCTAGCGGCCCCATTCACACATGCACTAAGGGGCCGTGTACACCTGCTTGGTGCTAGCCGCCACATTCACGCCTGCGTGCATGCAAATGGGGCCGCGGGCACTAGCGCAAATGAGGGGGAGAGTATGCGTACACATGTGTGCGCTGGCCAGCCATTTCCATGGCCCACTGGCCAAGAGGCCACAGCCCATTTGTGGGCCACAGCCCATAGGTTGGGGACACCTGTCTTAATAGCCCATCTTAATCAAAGTAGCTTTAGCTCTACCAGAGTACTACCTAGTCCAGGGGTAGGCAACCTTGGCTCTTTTATGACTCGTGGACTTCAAATCCCAGAATTCCTCAGCCAGGCCTGCTGGCTGAGGAATTCTGGGAGTTGAAGTCCACGAGTCATAAAAGAGCCAAGGTTTCCTACCCCTGACCTAGTCTGATGAGTCCCAACTTATACGACAACTTTCATATGTCTTCTTGATCAGTGTAACCTCGTTGGACGATACCCATCGTCCTGTCCACCCCCAACAGGTGTTCCATCCACCTTGGAAAGGAAAGCTTAGCTGATCAAGCTCCTGACAATGGTGTCGTGGAAAAACCCAGTGGAAAAGATGAGGGACAGCAACACAAAACAATCATTCTGACTTTCAGATTCAGAGTTTATTTTGCTAATGATTTGGAACATAGCATAATAACATAACAGCACTTACATTAATAACCCATTGCAATGAGGACCACATGGCAATTTGTTGTTAGTTGCGAAGTCGTGTCCAACCCCTCGCGACCCCATGGACAACGTTCCTCCAGGCCTTCCTATACTCTGCCATCTTCTGGAGTCCATTTAAGCTCAAGATAGATGATAGATAGATACATATATAGATACATAAAATGGAAGATGGATGGATGGATGGATGGATGGATGGATGGATAGATAGATAGATAGATAGATAGATAGATAGATAGATAGATAGATAGATAGATAGATAGGAAAAGAGACACATAGGTAGAGGGAGAGATGATGGATGGATGGTTGGATAGATAGACAAATAGATAGATGATGATGTTGTTGTTGTTAGCTGCGAAGTCGTGTCCGACTCATCGCGACCCCATGGACAACGTTCCTCCAGGCCTTCCTGTCCTCTGCCATCTTCTGGAGTCCCTTTAAGCTCACGCCTCCTGCTTCAGTGACTCCATCCAGCCACCTCCTTCTCTGTCGTCCCCTTCTTCTCTTGCCCTCAACCTTTCCCAGCATGAGGCTCTTCTCCAGTGAATCCTTCCTTCTCATTAGGTGGCCAAAGGATTTGAGTTTCAGCTTCAGGATCTGGTCTTCTAAAGAGCAGTCAGGGTTGATCTCCTCTAGGACTGACCGGTTTGATCGCCTTGCAGTCCAAGGGACTCGCAGGAGTCTTCTCCAGCACCAGAGTTCAAAGGCTTCAATTCTTTGGCGCTCAGCCTTTCTTATGGTCCAGCTTTCACTGCCATACATTGCAACTGGGAAGACCATAGCCTTGACTATGCGCACTTTTGTCGGCAGGGTGATGTCTCTGCTTTTTAGTGTGCTGTCTAGATTTGCCATGGCTTTCCTCCCCAGGAGCAAGCGTCTTTTAATTTCTTGGCCGCAGTCCCCCTCTGCGGTGATCTTGGAGCCCAGGAAAATAAAATCTGTCACTACCTCCATTCACATGGCAATAGCAAGATTCCAAAAGGACAGCTATAGGCTAATGGCAAATCAATCAGGTCCAGTCCCGACCCTTTATACCGTTTCTCATTCTAAGACTGTAGTCAAGATGGTCCGCTGACTTTTGCTGACTTCTGCTGATTTTTTTCTGACCTCTCGCTGAACATAACTTTCCACACATAGCCGTGTACATCGGAACCCACATCCATCAGCTATTTCCAGTTTCCTATTTCTTGCTGTTCCAGTCCTTGTGTTCTAAAAATAATAATAATAATAATAATAATAATAATAATAATAATAATAATAATAATAATAATAATAATAATAATAATAATAATAATAATAATAATAAAAATAAAACCTTTATTGTCAAAGTACATGTGTACATTGAGATTAGCTGAGCCTCCCCCCCCGTGCTCTCTCCCCCCAACACACAGTGACAACAAACCCTCCATCCTACCACACCATGTGAATCAACTACACCACACACCGGCCTCCCAAGTCAATTCTGCATACGTTCACAGAGATTATGTCCCATTTAAAAGCCTAACAGCCCACGGATAAAAGCTATTTTTCAGCCTGTTGGTACGGCTGGCTATATTCCTATATCTCCTACCGGATGGTAGGAGAGTAAAGAGATACCGTCCAGGGTGTGAGTCATCCCTGAGAATCTTCCTCACTCTTCCAAGGCAACGAGCCCTGGCGAGGTCATCCAGCGGTGTCAGGGGACAGCCCACAATGTCTTGTGCTGTGCTCACTACCCTCTGTAATACTTTCCTGTCCGCGGCTGTCAGACCAGCATACCAAACCACAATACCATACGAGAGGACGCTCTCTATATATTTGAAACAAGCCAGCTTAGCGAAAACACAGGAAATAGAATGCAACTGCGAGCTGCAAAATTAAGCCTAGCGCGGACTTTGGTTCAACGTTTGTGTCCAGGAGGACAACTGCTCTGCACGACCATCAGCAGTCGGCCAGACCCAGGACGAGACCCCACATGTGGCTACAACTACTTTGACCTAAATTATTGTAACACTGCGTAGCCCGTCTTAATCAAAGCAATTTTAGCTCTACCAGGACGTCTGTCTCACAGGCTCCTAGGGAAGAAATGGGAAGAAAGACGAGGCTGATCAAAGCAAAAGGAAATCGCACATTGTTCCCCGAGGATTCAGGGGTGGAAGGTATGAATTGCGGAAGTCTGAAGTCACTTTTTTCATTTTCCAGATGTGCTTCTGCCAAATCAGCCGAATGGATTCCTTGGAGCCAAAAGTTAATTCCCCTCTGTAATTAGCAAAGCTGATGATTAAGGAAACCACCTGTCAAGCTAAAAAATATATATATTTATCCAAACAGATAAACCAGTTTAGGAGACTTTCAGATACTGGAAAGGTATCTTAGATGCCTCCTTCAGAATTCTTGGCCTCGTGGCACTCTCCCCATTCCTTGAGCAGTCTCCACTTGTTTAGAAGACTTTCAGATTCTTGTGTGTGTGTGTGTGTGTGGTCAGAAATCCCAAAGGCAACTGGACTTCCTTTGTTTTTCTTTGAAGAGGTCTCGCTTCTCATCCAAGAAGCTCCTTCAGTTCTTCAGAGAAAAGGGGATCGGTTCTTCAGAACTTGAAGAAGCTCCTTAGGTGATAAGCGAAAGGTCTTCAAGGAAAAACAGAGTCCAGTTGCTTCTTGAAAATGCACCTTTGGGACAACCGTGACCAGGATGATCTATGAATCTCCATTTAGTGTGGTCAGGTGGTTTCTGAAGAGCTCTGCCAGATGCCTCCTTCAGGATTCTTGGGTCTTACGGACCTCTGGAAGTCTCCCCTCTCTTCGCAACGTCCTCAGAGGAGAGAACATCAGCAACGGAGCTTCTCCACAGTCCAACGTTGCATGGCTACATCTGTCGGTTTTCTGTTCTCTGGGCCGTTGTCATTAGACCCGTGGGACTTAGGATCACCAGTGCCTCCCTTTTGCTTCGGTTAATTTTCAGATTTGTCTCTGGCATCGTTGACATCTACTACAAATCAGACGATGCCGTGAAGAAGGATCCTGAGCTACAAGCCTGGATTCATGAGATCTTCACCGAAGCTTTCCTGAGCAGGGAATCCTCAGGTAAGATTTGCCACCATCCTAGTCCCTCTTGAGGAGCTCTCTGAATTCCTCAGCTGGAAGGTCAGATCCAAACAGAGGGAAGCAAGATGGTTTCCTCCACAGCTTCTCAACTTGGTTGGGTTCCAGAACGGTCCTCTGTTGAGCAGACAAAGTAACTTGTCTTGTGGAAGAAGGTGTTAGGTCCACCAGAGATTGGTGCTTCCCTTCCCTCCTCTACACAAATACTTGGTTTTCTAGAGAAGTGGAAATTAGATGGACAAGCCAAACTGAATAATATACCCCTTGTTTGGACATCTGTCAGAATAGGCTATATGGTCCACCATCCTTGACGTGCTCAGAGATGCAGACGTTATGTAATATAATGTCCCCCTATGCAACGTTTTATGAGATTTCCATCCCATCTCCTCCGAGTGGGGGGAATTATCTCTATTTGCAGTATGTGGGTGTGGCTCTTGTGTGGTGTTTTCAGCTATCTTGACCGTCAGGAACTGGCCACTGCTTGGTTGGGATTCGGCAGATGTAGGTATCCAGATGTTCGTTGAGCCCCATGGAGCAGTGTTTCTCAACCTCAGTAGAATAGAATAGAGTAGAGTAGAGTAGAGTAGAGTAGAGTAGAGTAGAATAGAATAGAATAGAATAGAATAGAATAGAATAGAATAGAATAGAATAGAATAGAATAGAATAGAATAGAATAGAATAGAATAGAATAGAATAGAATAGAAATAAGGAATAGAATAGAATAGAATAGAATAGAATAGAATAGAATAGAATAGAATAGAATAGAATAGAATAGAATAGAATAGAATAGAATAGAATAGAATAGAATAGAATAGAATAGAATAGAATAGAATATGGAATGGAATGGAATGGAATGGAATGGAATGGAATGGAATGGAATGGAATATAATATAGAACGGAACGGAACGGAACAGAACAGAATAGAATAGAATTAAGGAACAATAGAAATAAAGAATAGAATAGAATAGAATAGAATAGAATAGAATAGAATAGAATAGAATAGAATAGAATAGAATAGAATAGAATAGAATAGAATAGAATGGAATGGAATGGAATGGAATGGAATGGAATGGAATGGAATATAACATAGAACAGAACAGAACAGAACAGAATAGAGCTGGAAGGGACCTTGAAGGTCTTCTAGTCCAGTCCCCCGCTTAAGCAGGAGAACCTCTGCCATCTCAGACAAGTGACCGTCTCTAGCCTCTTCTTAAAAACCTCCAGTGATGGAGCGCCCACGATTTCTGGAGGCAAGGAGTTCCACTGGTTAATTGTCCTCACCGCCAGGAAGTTTCTCCTGAATTCCAGGTTAATCCCAGGTAAATTTAAGAGAGGCGGACTTCAGCTCCCAGAATTCTCCAGCCCGGCTGAGGAATTCTGGGAGTTGAAGCCCACACTTCTTCAACTGACTGAGGTTGAGGAACGCTTCCATAGAGTGTCACCTGCTTGCCTATATCTCATGAGTCCCCAATTATACGGCAACTGTCATCTGTCTTCCTGATCAATGTAACTTCTTTGGACCATGCCCAATGTCCTGTCCACCGCCAACAGGTGTCCCATCCACCTTGGAAAGCAAAGCTCAGCTCATCAAGTTCCTGACTATGGTCATCTTCAACTGCTCGGCACGACACTCAGCCGTCAATAGTGGACAGGTAGGAGATATCTTCGGCAAGCAGTTGTTTTTTTTGCCTTTCTTTTTAATTTTCATCCTTTGCCATGGGATTAAGTAAGATTTGCAAGGCTGGGGAACTTTTCTGACAGGTGGACTTCAGCTCCCAGAATTGGCTGGTGAATTCTGGGAGTTGAAGTCCACACCTCTTAAAGGTACGGCAACTGCCAGAGAGCATCCATCAGCATCTCCGGAAAGGAGAAGAAGAGAAAGAAGTCTCTGCTTGTCTGTGAGGGCAGGAGATTCGTCACAACATTGCCTTTGGAAACAGTGTCTTGGAACCCACGCAATGCACTCAAACTGGGCTTCGGGGTTCCTGTGTGGAAAAGAATCCCCAAAAACGTGTCTGACGAAACAGGCTTCGTTTCCAAGCTCTTCTACTGAGAGCTCTCGATGGCCGAGGGCTGGGTGCGACCTCAAATTTGCATTCTAAAGATGACTTAGCCTCGCATTAATGTCTTCACAACCGCTGGTGTCTGGTTTTGGTCCAACCTTAGCTTCGAGCCTTACTTTGATGGCTTCCTGCTTCTGATCTCCTTGGGGACAATCTTGTTCTTCACGTTTGAGTTCCCCCGTTCCTGCCTTAGGTCTTCTCCATTTGCTGGACACACAGCCAAGATACTGCCCTAGTTTCTGTAGAAGGTCTAATTTTGGTTTCCTTGGGCCGACTCTTGCTCCAACCTTGCCTTTCAACCTTCGTTAGGTCTTCTCCATTTGCTGGACACACAGCCAAGATACTGTTGTAACTTCTGTAGAACGTCTAATTTTGGTTTCCTTGGGTCGCCTCTTGCTCCAACCTTGCCTTTCAACCTTTGTTTGATGGCTTTCTACTTCTGGTCTCCTTGGGGACAACCTTATCTTTCGTGCTGAGTTCCCCCGTTCCTGCCTTCGCTCTTCTCCATTTGCTGGGCACACGGCCAAGATCCTGTCGCAACTTCTGCAGAGCTTCTAATTTGGGGTTCCTTGTGTGTTGTGACAGTTTGACTTTGCCGCCTGGATGCCCAACACGCCGGCCACTTTGAGGCAGCCTCCTCCAACAGTCAAAGGCTCAGCCTCCTTGAAAAGCATCTTGGAGACCTTTCCTGAAGTCAACTCCACCTGTGCCTTGTTGTCTCTGCTGTCCATCGTCAGCTACGAGCCAGGAGACCTGGTAAGTGGACTTAAGGGTCAGAAGGTGCTAAGAGAGACAGAGGAGCAAAATAGAATGATGACCTTATTCCTGAAGGGGTAGGGTTGAGGTCCTCTGAGTCCCATGTTTTGTACACATGAAGTTTTCCCAGGTTTACCCATTCCCAGATACGTCTATTCTCCTCCTAGAACGCTCAGCAATGCCCACTCATTTGGCTGTAGAATCCTGGGGTTCAAAGGCCATGCATTGGTCATTAAACTAGACATCCCCAATTCCAGCAACCGTTCCTTACATGTTTTAGCCTCCAGTCCCCTGATCCTCTTTGTTGCTCTTCTCTGCACTCTTTCTAGAGTCTCAACATCTTTTTTTACATCGTGGTGACCAAAACTGGATGCCGTATTCCAAGTGTGGCCTTCCCAAGGCCTTGTAAAGTGGTATTAACACTGAGACACAAAACAGAGCATTGTGTGATCCCCAGGTTTGCATTTGAGCATGTTGGCAAGCCTGACTTATTGGGTTGTTAACCACCGTTTACCATGTGGATAGCATGTTTGAAGATTATTATTATTATAAAGTTAGGAAGGGACTTTGGAGGTCATCCAGTCCAACCCCCTGCTCAGGCAGGAAACCCTATAACATTTGCTCTGCCGTAGGTGACCTTCTTCGTCTTCTTCTCTTCCAGAGACCTTTGGGCCACTATCCTGAAGAACATTTCATCGAGAAAGAGCCCCAAAAACTCATTTCTCATTTCCAGAAGCGCCTGGCGGTAATTTCTGAAGAAATCGAGGAAAGAAACCAAGCTTTGCCCATTGGTTATCACTACCTCAACCCTTCGCTGATCCAGAACAGCGTCTCCATTTAACGGGTCAAGCCAAGATGATATTTTGCCTTTAATTGGATGACGTTTTGATAACGTTGGGGGGGGGGGAATCTGCTTTTCTGCCAAAAAAAAATTAGCGGGAGGAAGACTAGGGGGGTGGGGGTGAGGGATATTCAGCTATTTTTAGGTGAGACATTGCAGGGAGGGAAGGACGGGTTGGTGTGTGCAAGAAACCCCCCCCCCAAAAAAAATATTTTCCTGAATAAGGAAGGAAAAAGTATCCGTTGCAGAAAGGAATGTTCTAGAAACTCCACCAGACTGATTTCCTTTTTTTTTTTTTTGCATGTTTAATTATCGCCCGGTAGTTCCAAAGTTTAGCTCACGAGGACTAGAAACGGTACTTTAGTAGTCATAAATAGCAAGAAGCGTCCTCATCGGTAGATCAATACCTGGTAAATTATATTCCACATGGCCTTGATATCTGCATTCATCTAAGTGTTTCCGAACCTTGGCCGTTTTAAGATGGGCGGAATTCAAGTCCCAGAATTCCTGCTGGGGAATTCTGGGAGTTGAAGTCCGCCCATCTTAAAGGGGCCAGTGCTGACACACACACACACACACACACACACACACACACACATTGGCCTAAGAGTTATGACTGGAAAACGTAACCTATAAAAAGATCCCACTGGGGGGGGAAATTATGAGCTGTTTTGTTCCTTTTTTTTTGCATCCTCCTTCAGCAGTGGGGAAGAGGGAAATAAGAAATCCCTTTATTATTATTTTTCTGCTCAGACGCCTGTTTTTACTCCTGTAATGACCGGGTTTCCCAGGGCCATCTCGCCGCTACGAAATATGTAAAAAAAAAAACGCCTTTGTGGAATCTTATTAAAATTGGATTATTCAGACCAGGACGTGAGACGGCTTCCGCTTCAGGGCTGAAAGAGGAGGAGGATTTTGCAAAAGAAGCAAAACAAAACTCGTTTCTCTTGTAGGTGGAACCTGTTTACCTTTGAGCAGGTAGACCAGAGGGGAGGGAAAAACACATCTAGATAAGTTAATTCTCCATGATTACAAAGCGACAAAAAAATCTTACAAATCTGGAAGTATAATTCTTACACACACACACACACACACACACACACACACACACACACACACAAACCCTCCGGTCTCTTTTACATCCCGAGAAACTAAGGGGAGTTGCCTAAAGGTGCTTTTTCACGAGGCAACTGGATTACCTTGTTTTTCTTTGAAGCAAGAAAATCTTGTTGCCTCCTGAAAAAAATGCACCTTTGGGATCATTGAGAATCTCCGCAGAAATCTAGGCAGAGTCTCTTTCTTCTCTTTCTCCAGCCATTATACAGCTCCGGGCTAAGCTGTCTTTTATCTAACTGTTCCCTTGCAGCATCTTTTCGTCCCTCTTTCGAGGTCCTTCCTACAGAC
Source organism: Vipera berus (assembly GCF_964194415.1). Lineage (NCBI taxonomy): Eukaryota > Metazoa > Chordata > Lepidosauria > Squamata > Viperidae > Vipera > Vipera berus. The sequence continues at coordinate 2,682,779 of NC_138205.1, read as the reverse complement.
CGTTGCAGGATTAAAAATCCTGCCGCATCCAGCAGCCCTCAACGGGCCCGACAACCCAAAACGGGGAGGTTTCTGGATCTGCAGGTCACAGATGTGCAGAGAAAGAGCAACACAGACGGTTAGGGGACTGGAGGCTAAAAAAAGAGCATCGTGGGGGGAAAAAACCCAGTGGAAAAGACAAGAGACAGCGACACAAAACAATAGTTCTTACTTTTTAAGATTCGGAGGTTTGTTTTTCTCGTAATTTGGAACGTAGCAAGCATAATAACACATCGTCACGTACATTAATAAGCCATTGCAATGGGGACCAAACGGTTATAGCGAATTCCAACAGGACAGCTATAGGCCAATGGCCAATCAATCAGGTCCAGTCCCAACCTTTTATACCCTTTCTTGTTCTAAGGCAGTGTTCTGTACCAGCCTGCTACCGGCCCTGCAGAAAAGACAGGGACAACCCCTTTTACAATAAGGCAAGAGGCTGGAATACGCCTGCCAAATTTATTACTACAAAAACAAACGGAACAAGACAAACCAAGAAACAGGAGCTTAAAGAAACAGGAACAATCCAAGCGGTTGTCTTCAGCAAACCAGCCCTCCCCACACATTCCCCTTATATAGAGTTCAGGGCGTGGCTTCTCTCTGCCTCCTTCCGAGGCGCCCCATTGCCTTCCTCTGTTTGCTCCTAATTGACTGCCTCCTGCGTCGGGCGTCCTTGAACAGGGCCAGCTGTGGGTCATCTTCATCCAGGCTGTCAGGCTCACACAGCTGGGTCTCCGTGGTGACCAAGTGGGAGGGGCCTGGCTGAGGACTCTCATCAGCAAAATCTTCAACCCCCTCAGCAAGGTCTTCAACACCCCCCTCCTCCTCCTCTGAGTCATCCGACCCAACTGCCGAACCCACAGGCTGACCCTGAATCACAACAGGCAGGGGTGTCAAACTCAATTTCATTGAGGGCCGCATCAGCATGGCGGTTGCCCTCAGGGGGCCGGTTGGGTATGGCCAGGGTGGGCGTGGCCTACTGGGTGGGCGTGGCTAGAGTGCGTATGGACTACTGGGTGGGCGTGGCCAGCTCTTCATGGTTCGCATCAAGGGTGCCTATGGGGGCCTGGGCAGGAGTGGGACAGATCTGGGGGTCTCTGGCAGAAGGAGGGTCTCTGGGCCAGGGCCAAGGCAGCGGGGGCCGTTCCCTCACTGTCTCCAGCATGGCTTCACGGGCCACACGAAACCACTTCACGGGCCGGATCCGGCCCCCAGGCCTTGTGTTTGACATGTCTGTTCTAAGGACTGCAGGCAGATGGTCCGCTGACTTTTGCTGACTTCCGCTGACGTTTGCTGACCTCTTCCTGACTCTCTGCTGACCTACTTTCCGCATACACTTTCTGCTGAACGTAACTTTCCAAACATACCCGTGTACGCTGGAACCCGCATCCATCGGCTACATTCAGTTGCCTATTTCCCCCACGCTTGTAATACTCACGTTCCAAATCTACACAGACCGATCTTACTTTGCCATTTCACACTGCACGGATTCCAAATAGTACCTTCGTACTGTGAAGTGGTATAAAGTTCCACGTCAAAGCTTTGTTTTAAAATCACCACGTTGGGGGCCTGTCACAGGTCTGCTCCAGCCTCATCTGGTTTATATGAGGAGGGGGTCTCTATTTTCATCTCCCACAAGAGGAAGAACGCTTGTGGGAACCGGGCCTGGCTAGTCTAGGGAATAACAGATGGAAACCGATCAAGGCGAGATTCAACCTGGAAATAAGGAGGAATTTCCTGACGGTGCCGTCAGATGTTGTGGGTGCTTCATCACTGGAGGCTTTCAAGAAGAGCTTGGACCGCCATCGGTTAGAAATGGTGTAGGGTCTATTATTGCTTGGGCCGGGGGAGGGGTTGGACTAGATGACCTACGAGGTCCCTTCCAACTCTGTATTATTGTATGAGATCTGAGCAAGGAAGAGCACTTTCCCCCACTCTTGTAACGCCAGAGGTTGGAGCCTTCCCATAAAGCGGAGAGGCAGGTGACCCAGAAACAAGAAAAGTCCCCGTCGTGCGACCGCAGTTACGCCCAAATGTTCTGTGGCTAAGCAGGACGGCCGTTAAGTGAATTTTGCCCCACTTTATGACCTTCCTTGCCGCCGTTGTGACGGGAATCGCTGCAGTTGATAAGTTGGTAACACGGTTGTTAAGTGAAACTGGCTTCCCGCGTTGACTTGGCTGGTCAGGCGGTCGCAAAAGGGGACCACAGGACCCCGGGGGACGCTGCGACCGTCGTAAATACAAGTCAGTTGCCGAGCGTCTGAATTTTGATCCGCGTGACCCTGGGACGCTGCGACCGTCGTAAATACGAGTCAGGTCCGAATTTTGATCACATGACCCCGGGACGTTGCGACTGTCATAAATATGAGTCAGTTGCCCAGCGTCCGAATGTTGATCACGTGACCACGGGGACGCTGCCACAGTCGTACCTGTGAAAAAAGGTCATACGTTCCTTTTTTTCCAGTGCTGTTGTAACTTCCAACGGTCACTAAACAAAATTGGGGTAAGTCAAGGACTTACCTGCTTAGAATTCCTCGTGGATTTATTTAAAACCTTCCCAAAGCACAACGGCTCAGATTATTTTCTCCCAAACTGGCACGCTCTGGAAGCTTTGGACTGCAATTCCCAACGTTTCTAACCGTCTTCCCCAGTAGCTAGGATGACTGTAATAAGGTGTGGACTGTAGGTAAATATGGATGCCCGGCTTGGCTGCTTTCAAGGCTGATTTGATAAAACGTAGAAAGAGCAGGACATTTGCCTTGGATTGCAAATCATGGCAGCTATGGATCCTCCAAGTTCTGAGGCAGTCTATCTGCACTGGAAGGGACAAGCGTGTGGGTTTTTCATCCGCCACTGGGCAGAAACAATAATAATAATAAATGATGATGATGATGATGATGATGGAAGGGACCCTGGAGGTCATCTAGTCCAACCCCCTGCTCAGACAGGAACCCCGAGGTGTCCAATCCAAATAAGGTATAAGGCGGCCTTACTAGGAACGGCTTCCATCCTGCAACGAGATCCGTAACACCATCCAACATCCACATCTGCCTATCCCACATCCTTGGCAAGGACTCGATAGGTAGACAAAAATGCCAAATCCAGTCTGAACATCTGGCTGACTGTGCGATGATCAATAATAATAATAATAATAATAAAGTTGGAAGGGACCTTGGAGGTCATCTAGTCCAACCCTCTGCTCAGGCAAGAACCTAGAGGTGTGCAATCCAAGTGAATCAGCTCCGGGTTTAAAAATGATCCAGTTTTTCTCCCCCACGACGTTAAAAAGATGTCGAGACTCCAGAAAGAGTAGAGGATCCGGGGACCGGAGGCTAAAACACATAAGGAACGGATGCAGGAATCGGGGATGTCTAGTTTAATGAAGGGAAGGACGAGGGGGTGACATGAGAGCAGTCTTCCAATCTCTGAGGGGGCTGCCCCAAAGAACAGAGGGGTGGGGGTGTCAACTTATTCTCCAAAGCCCCTGAAGGCAGGACAAGAAGCAACGGATGGAAACGAATCAAGGAGAGAAGCAACCTAGAACTAAGGAGAAATTTAGAAGAATTAACCAGTGGAACAGCCTGCCACCAGAAGTTGTGCGTGCTCCATCACTGGAGGTTTTTAAGAAGAGTACCGAACAGCCATTTGTCTGAAATATTATAGGCTTTCCGGCTTGAACAGGGGGTTGGACTAGATGACCTCCAAGGTCCCATCTAACTTCAGTGATTCTGTTCTTCTGAATCCGGAGGCAGGATCAGGCCAGAGGTCCATCATCTTGTAGGAAGACCCCCCCACACCCCATCCCCAGCCTGGTGCGCCAGTTGCGGCCCTATCTAGACCGAGATGCCCTACGCACAGTCACCCATGCGCTTGTGACCTCCCGGCTAGACTACTGCAATGCTCTCTACATGGGGCTGCCCTTGAGGACCACTCGGAGGCTTCAGCTGGTGCAGAATGTAGCTGTGCGAGTTGTGATGGGAGTTTCCCCGATACTCCCGTGTAACACCTCTTCTCCGCGAGCTGCATTGGCTTCCGGTTGCCCTCCGGGTGAGATTCAAGGTGCTGGTGATGACTTATAAAGCCCTAAATGGCTTGGGTCCGGATTATCTAAGGGAACACCTGCTGCCGGCATCAAGTTCCCTTCGTCCTGTGCGCTCCCACAGGGAGGATCTTCTCAGGGTGCCGCCGGTCAAGGATTGCCGACGGGCGATCCCCAGGGGGAGGGCGTTCTCTGTGGGCGCGCCTGCCGTATGGAATCAACTGCCAATGGAACTCCGGACTACCCCCGACCTTCGCTCATTCCGCCGGGACCTGAAAACCTGGCTCTTTGAGCTATCTGGCCTGGACTGAGGGGTTTTAATGATTTTAAATTGTGATTTTGACTTTTTGGGGCTAGACTTAATTTAATTTTATTTTAATTTTATATTGTATTGTTTTTAAATTCTGCCCTGTAAACTGCCCTGAGTCCTTCGGGAATAGGGCGGTATATAAACCGAATTAATAAATAATAAATAAATAAATAAATAATTTTTTTCATATTAAAAAGAGGCGGAATAGAATATTTCCTCTGAAGGCGGACGGACATTTTCTTAAACGCAGAAAGCAGCCGGCGTCTTCCTGATGTAGGAGAACAGCCTCCAGCAGAAACCGGAAAAGGCTACTCTTTAGCGATGGAGATTTTGTAATCCAGTCAGAAAACTGGGGCACTCTGTACATGAGCAAAGGGCAGCCAGAAAAACTCCTCATAAGCAACACAATAGGGAACCGAAGCTGACAAACACCCTAGGACAGAGCTTTTCAACCTTTTCACCCATTGTACCACTTTTAGGATATGGCAACCTCCGAGGACCACCAGTCGCCTAGCAAGGTGTCAAAAACTTCATGACCAAAAAAGGAAAAAAGTGATGAACTACAGGTAGTCCTCGACTTACAACAGTTCGCTTAGTGACTGTCCGAAGCTACAATGGCCCTGAAAAAAGTGCCCCCCCCGAGCCACAGCCGAGCGAGACGCCTGCCTGCCCGCCCGGCAACGCTCTTCCTCCTGTCCGAGGTTTTCATTGTTCTGAGCATTTCTGTTGAGGAGTGGCAGAGGGGGTGGGGTGGGGGGTGTTTGGTTTTTATTTCCCCCCATCTGCTGGGTGGTTGCAGCAGGTTTTGGTCACTTCACATGACCCTGGGACACTGTGACCGTCATAAATATGAATCGGTTGCCAAGCATCTGAATGTAAATCACAAGACCCTGGAGATGCTGCAACATTCCAGCTGATCGGGGCTTCTTCTGGGCTCAGCAGAAGTCCCAGGATCGGTGCTGAGCTCCAGCTGGATCCTGGCGCCGATCCTGGCGCTTCCGCTGAGCCCCGACAGCCCTGCAGCTCCAGCCGTCTCTCGCTCAGGCTTGTGCGGTGCTGCCACCGGTTCAGCTCATTCCCCTCCCCCGCTACCACTTTTCTAGGATGGTCGCGTACCACCTGCCGGGTGCCAACGTACCAAAGGGAGGTGCCCGTACCACTGGTTGAAAAGCTCTGCCCTAGGATTTGCATTTCCCCTCTTTCCTGAAGAGTCAGCCATGAGCCCTACAGGACCCCATTAAAATATTAAAGGACATCTCCTTACACAGGAACAGGCATCTCGGTCACAAAGACCGGAAGAACGGTGTCCTCATTTTGTCAGCCCCCCCCACACACACACAAATATGCTGGGGTCACTGAAATTTCTGGCTACCGAAATCAACAGAGACCTCCTTCCCTGCAGCCTGCCTCCATTTTATCTCAGCGCCTTTCTCCCAGCTTGGAACCGGACCTGATTTTTCTTCCAACAATATCCAGGATTGGCTTTCCTACAAGAGGCAAAGGAAGACCAAGGCTCACGAGAATAAGGTTTCTTTCTTTCTTTGTTTGTTTTTTCCTGGCAATTTGGGATGAGGAAAGGAAGGAAGCCTGCGGAGACCTGGACTGCATGGAGAATGTACAAAATTTTTGTCCTTCAAGATCCATCGGAGTGGGGTGAAAGGAGGAGATAAATCTACGGGTCCCTGGGATAATATGGCGGTATCCAATCTGAGTCGGCCACCGGGACCAAAGATTTATTCTTCCGAGTTTTCAGTCTCATACTGGAGATCATCCTCGGGGATCTTCTTTCTCTGTCTCTCCGGAATATGTGCACTGGGCTGTCCTACACAGTGTATTCCAATCGATCGATCGATCGATCTATCAATCAATCAATCAGAATAGAGCCGGAAGGGACCGTGGAAGTACATACAAAGAATGGTTGCAGGAATTGGGTATGTCTAGTTTAATGAAGAGAAGGACCAGGGAGTGACATGAGAGCAGTCTTCCAATATCTCAGGGGTTGCCCCAAAGAAGAGGGAGTCAAGCTATTCTCCAAAGCGCCTGAAGTCAGAAGAAGAAGCAACAGATGGAAACTAGTCAAGGAGAGAAGCAACCTAGAACTAAGGAGAAACTTCCTGACGGTTAGAACAATTAACCAGTGGAATAACCTGCCTCCAGAAGGTGTGAATGCTTCAACACTGGAAGTTTTTAAGAAGAGACTGGACTGTCTGGAATGGTATGGGGTCTCGTGCTTGAGCAGGGGGTGGACTAAATGACCTCCAAGGTCCCTTCCAACACTGTGATTTTGTTAGTCTAAGGAAGAGGAGGACTAGGGCTGACATGATAGAAGGGTTCCAGTATTGAGGGAGTCAAGCTATTCTCCAAAGCCCCCGAAGGCAGGACAAGAAGCAACGGATGGAAACTCATCAAGGAGAGAAGCAACCTGGAACTAAGGAGAAATTTTCTCACAGTGAAGTCAATTAGCTAGTGGAACAGCTTGCCACCAGAGGTTGTGGCTTCTCCAGTACTGAGATTTTTAAGGAGAAACCGGACAACCATTTGTCTGAAATGGGATAGGGTTTCCTGCCGGAGCAGGGGGTTGGACTAGAAGACCTCTAAGGTCCCTTCCAATTCCATTATTCTGTTACTTAATACTGAAGTTTAAGAATCACTCCTCTTGAATCTGGGGAGGTTAAATTCACAGGTTCTTCCATTCTGGAAATTGCCATAGGATCTCTCCAGATGTTTTTCACATTCTCCTCCTCCAAAGCATTACAGACTTACATAGATATTTTTTTTACAAGCCTTTCCCTATCTGAGGACCTCAGGCTGTGATGCATAACAACGCCCATCATCCCCTGCTGGCCTACATTTAAAACCCAACAGGTGCCAGGTGGGGATGTCCTTTGCAGACAGACAGCAGAGCAGGACCGGGTAGTTACAAAGAGGCAAATCCACAGGTTGCCTCAACAGCAATTTTATACCGTGATGCAAATGTTTGTTTTTTTTAATGCCAACTCAACTCAGCAGCTGCCTGCGTGCAGCACACAAACCTTGGCTAGTTATAACCCTGGTCTTGTAAGCTGTAATTCTTGGCAATTTTCTTTAACCCACAATGCCCTATGCCAAGGATCCGAACAATAGAATAGAATAGAATAGAATAGAATAGAATAGAATAGAATAGAATAGAATAGAATAGAATAGAATAGAATAGAATAGAATAGAATAGAATAGAATAGAATAAAGAAAATATAGAATAGAATAGAATAGAATAGAATAGAATAGAATAGAATAGAATAGAATAGAATAGAATAGAATAGAATAGAATAGAATAGAATAGAATTAGAAATAAATATTTAGAATAGAATAGAATTAGAAATAAATAATAGAATAGAATAGAATAGAACAGAACAGAATTAGAAATAAATATTTAGAATAGAATAGTTAGAAATAAATAATAGAATAGAATAGAACAGAACAAAACAGAATAGAATTAGAAATAAAGAATAGAATAGAACAGAACAGAATTAGAAATAAATATTTAGAATAGAATAGAACAGAATTATAAATAAATAGAATAGAATAGAATTAGAAATAAAGAACAGAATAGAATAGAATAGAATAGAACAGAACAGAATTAGAAATAAATATTTAGAATAGAATAGAATAGAATTAGAAATAAATATTTAGAATAGAATTAGAAATAAATAATAATAGAATAGAACAGAACAGAACAGAACAGAATAGAATAGAATTAGAAATAAATATTTACAGACTAGAATAGAATAGAATAGAATAGAATAGAATAGAATAGAATAGAATAGAATAGAATAGAATAGAATAGAATAGAATAGAATAGAATAGAATCAGAAATATAGAATGGGGGGAGAGAGAGAGAGAGAGAGAGAGAGAGAGAGAGAGAGAGAGAGAGAGAGAGAGAGAGAGACTGTTCTCTGGCTGAAGTCTTCCATTAAACTTGGTTTAATGTTTTTAAATTATATCCTGGAGCAGGAAATCAAAGGCATGGCCAGAAGAGCCTTGATTAATTCTTCGTGGGCCCGCCCTGCTGAGTTCCTTGGCTGGGCATTTAAAGTACTTGCTAATCATCCCTTCACAGCTGTGCTATTTATTTTTTAGGACAGGGGAGGCAACCTCGGCTCTTTTATGACTGGCTGAAGAATTCTGGGAGTTGAAGTCCATGAGTCATAAAAGAGCCAAGGTTGCCTACCCCTGCAGCCTAGGAAAACATGTAGATTTTAAACCTAAACTTTTTTTTACTAGGTAAAATACCAGAGAAATCTGATAAGCAAAGTGTGGTATTTAACACTTGTGGACTGGCTGAGGAATTCTGGGAGTTGAAGTCCACAAGTCATCAAAGGGTCATAGTTTCCTCAGGCTGGCTGAGGCATTCTGGGAGTTGAAGTCCACAAGTCATCAAAGGGTCATAGTTCCCTCAGGCTGCCTGAAGAATTCTGGGAGTTGAAGTCCACAAGTCATCAAAGGGTCATAGTTTCCTCAGGCTGGCTGAGGCATTCTGGGAGTTGAAGTCCACAAGTCATCAAAGGGTCACAGTTCCCTTAGGCTGCCTGAGGAATTCTGGGAGTTGAAGTCCACAAGTCATCAAAGGGCCAAGTTTGAAGAGCCCTGCCTTAGGCAGAGGCCAGCTTTTAGAAATGCAAATTCAATAGTCCATTCAGGAAGGATGGGGCCAGGAAGCAAGTAGCTGATGAGATTAGGAAGACCCCTAAAACCTACATACCCCACCCAAACTCAATTTCATGTTGGTAGTCCTCAACATGCAATCATTCCTTTAGTGCCCATTCAAAGTTTTAACAGCCTTGAAAAAGGTGATTTACACATAGTCCTTGCACTTATGACCATTGTTGCATCCTAGGGTCAGGTGACTACGATTACCAGCCAGATTCACTTTATGACCGGGTGATTCCTTTCTATATATATTTTTTTATTTATTAAATGTTTATGCCACCCACCTCCCCCACGAGGTGACTCTTAAACCCCCGTGTTTTGCTTAACAACGATGGCAAAAGAGTTTGCAAAAAACAGGCTGGCTCGCTTAACAACCGCCTTGTTTGGCCACGGACATTGTGGTCGTAAGTCAAGGACGGCCTGCAACGCTCAGGGCAGTCAGGGCTGCCCCCGTGAGAAGGAGGACACTTGGAGATCCTCGAGGCGAGTCACTGTCTGTGAGAGCTGGCTTCCGTCGCTGAAAATCATGCACCAAGCAGAGGGTTGGACTAAATGACCTCCAGGGCTCCCTCCCGCCTGGATGATTGCACAGTGTAGGAAGTGCTTAGCAGTCTTTTAGCTAGGCTGGCACCTGCTTTCTTTCAGCATTCGTCGGTTGGCTTCGCCTTGTGCCCTTCCTGGGTGCCGGGGAGCCGCCACTGGAGGTGGAAAGGTGTGGTGAAAGAGGGCGGGCCGCCCCAAACAGCCGCGGGACCAGGACAATCGGGCCTCGCCGGCTTCATCCCCCTCCGAGGCAGAGCCGCAGGTGGACGGACGGGTTTCCCGGTCTCTAGGGAGACATTCCAGGAGCTGAAAGGAGGCTAAACTTTGGTGCCAATCTTTCTTTCTTTTTTCTTTCTTTCTTTCTTTCTTTCTTTCTTTCTTTCTTTCTTTCTTTCTTTCTTTCTTTCTTTCTTTCTTTTCTTTTCTTTTCTTTTTTATCTCTCCTTTCTTTCCTTTCTTTCTTTCTCTTTCTCTCTCTTTCCATCTTTTCTTTTTTCTTTCTTTTCTTTCTTTCATCTCTCCTTTCTTTATTTCTTCCTTCCTTCATTCTCATTCTTTCTTTATCTCCTTTCCTTCCTTCCTTCCTTTTCTTCTTTTTTCATCTCTCCTTTCTTTCCTTTCTTCCTTTCTTTCTCTTTCTCTCTTTCCCTCTTTTCTTTTTTCTTTCTTTTCTTTCTTTCACCTCTCCTTTCTTTCTCTTTTTTCTTCCTTCCTTCTTTCTCATTCTTTCTTTATCTCTCTTTTCTTTCTTTCCATCCTTTTTCTTTCTTTCATCTTTCCTTTCTTTCTTTCCTTCTCTCTTTCTTTTCTTTCATCTCTCCTTTCTTTCATTTCTTCCTTCCTTCCTTTTCTCCTCACTTTCTTTTTTCTTTCTTTCATTCTCTCTCTCGTTTTCTCTTTCTTTCTTTCTTTCTTTCTTTCTTTCTTTCTTTCTTTCTTTCTTTCTTTCCTTTCTTCCTTCCTTTTTTTCTCTCTCTCTTTTTTCTTTCTTTCATTTTCTTTCTTTCTTTTTCTTTCTTTCTTTCCTTCTCTCTTTCTTTTCTTTCATCTCTCCTTTCTTTCATTTCTTCCTTCCTTCCTTTTCTCCTCACTTTCTTTTTTCTTTCTTTCTTTCATTCTCTCTCTCATTTTCTCTTTCTTTCTTTCTTTCTTTCTTTCTTTCTTTCTTCCTTCCTTCCTTTTTCTCTCTCTCTCTTCTTTCTTTCTTTCTTTCTTTCTTTCTTTCTTTCTTTCTTTCTTTCTTTCTTTCTTTCTTATTTCTCTTTCCCCTTCCTTCCTTCCTTCCTTATTTTCTTTCTTTCTTTCCCTCTTGCCTTTGTCTCCATCAGGGTCACCGGCCAGCATGGCAGCCGTCCCCACCGCCACCTACAAAATCCGGGTGGCCACCGGCAGTTACCTCTTCGGTGGGACCATGGACACCATCTCCATCTCCTTGGTGGGGACTCACGGGGAGACCCCCAAGTTTCTCCTGGATAAATTCGGCAAAGATTTCTCTCCGGGAGAAGTAAGTGCTGGGAAGTTTACAAGTAGGAGAGGCCGCCTGGAAGCCTCCAGCTCTCACTACAGCTCCCATCTTCCTCTGCCACCTTCCTGTAGAGCGGCAGGAAAGTCTTCCAGAGGAAGAGATTAAGATTATCCCTTGCCACACCAGATGGAAGATGGGTGGACTTCAACTCCCAGAATCCCCCAGCCAGCATAGAGCCTGAAATCCACTCTCCCCCTGGACCCCCTCCCCAAAGCAAAGTGGGGTCCATAAGGTGCAAAATTCAGTCCTGCCGCCTTCTTACTAACCTGATAACAATACCTAAAGCGAAGCCTTTTTCTTCTTTTAATCTCCTTAGCATTGGAACGGTGCAATTTCTCTCTTCTTAGTGCTGTTGTTGTTGTGGTTGTTGTTGTTGTTGTTGTTGTTGTTGTTGTTGTTATTGTTATTGTTGTTGTTGTTGTTGTTGTTGTTGTTGTTGTTATTATTATTATTATTATTATTATTATTCGGGGAGGGAAGCGGAGGTGGGAGGCTGGACATGATCCCAGCTTTGATTCATGCACGTTCCTGCATTTCCTAGCCGGGTGTGTGTGTGTGTGTGTGTGTGTGTGTGTGTGTGTGTGTGTGTGTGTGTGTGTGTGAAAGCAAGATAGATGGAAAAGGATGTTTTTGCACGTTGACAGACAGCGCTGCCTTCAAGTCTCTTTCCCAGCCGTGCAGCTTCCCTGCGATTATGAAAGATGCTCTGGAATTCAGCAGTAAGTCAGGTTTTTCAGTGAAAAACAGGCGGCCTGAAACTAAGTCATCTCGGCCAAATGTTGCAGGTTCTTGCGTCTTTCTTGCGTAGCAAAGAGAAGCCTAGATGTTAGTTTGCTTGTGGGGGAGGGGGGCAAGGATAGGATAGGATAGGATAGGATAGGATAGGATAGGATAGGATAGGATAGGATAGGATAGGATAGAAAATATGGAATGGAAATGGAAAGAATGGAATAGGATAGGATAGGATAGGATAAACAGAGTTCAAAGGGATCTTGGACTAGAAGACCTCCAGAGTCCCTTCCAGCTCCTATCCTATCCTATCCTGTCCTGTCCTAGCCTATCCTATCCCATTCCATGCATTTCATTCCATATTTTCCATTCTATTCTATTCTATTCTATTCTATTCTATTCTATTCTATTCTATTCTATTCTATTCTATTCTATTCTATTCTATTCTATTCTATTCTATTCTATTCTATTCTATTCTATTATTATTTATTTCTTATTCTATTCTATTCTATTCTATTATTATTTATTTCTTATTCTATTCTATTCTATTCTATTCTATTCTATTCTATTCTATTCTATTCTATTCCTTATTTTTATTCTATTCTATTCTATTCTATTCTATTCCTATTCTATTCTATTCTATTCTATTCTATTCTATTCTATTCTATTCTATTCTATTCTATTCTATTCTATTCTATTCTATTCTATTCTATTCTATTCTATTCTATTATTATTTATTTCTTATTCTATTCTATTCTATTCTATTCTATTATTATTTATTTCTTATTCTATTCTATTCTATTCTATTCTATTATTATTTATTTCTTATTCTATTCTATTCTATTCTATTCTATTCTATTATTTATTTCTTATTCTATTCTATTCTATTCTATTCTATTCTATTCTATTCTATTCTATTCTGTTCTATTCTATTCTATTATTTATTTCTTATTCTATTCTATTCTATTCTATTCTATTCTATTCTATTCTATTCTATTCTATTCTATATTTTCTTTATTCTATTCTATTCTATTCTATTCTATTCTATTCTATTCTATTCTATTCTATTCTATTCTATTCTATTCTATTATTATTTATTTCTTATTCTATTCTATTCTATTCTATTCTATTCTATTCTATTCTATTCTATTCTATTCTATTCTATTCTATTCTATTCTATTCTATTCTATTCTGTTCTGTTCTGTTCTGTTCCATATCTTCTCTTCTCTTCTCTTCTCTTCTCTTCTCTTCTCTTCTCTTCTCTTCTCTTCTCTTCTCTTCTCTTCTCTTCTCTTCTCTTCTCTTTGTAGGTTGCTTCTAAATAAAGAGAGATTTATTGATTAAACAAAAATTCAGCCCAGGTAAGGTTTGAATGGGAGATTACAATGTAAAGCCAGGACTAGACTGGGAGGCTGAAAAGAGCACGTCTGGCAAAGCAAATGGACAGAGTCCTCGGTTTACGACTGTTCATTTAGCAACTGCTCAAAGTTACAACTGCAGAAAGTGGCTTGCGATCGGTCCTTGAGCTCACCACTGCCACAGCATCCCTAAGCCACACGATCAAAATTTGGTCGCTTGGCAACTGGCACACACAGATAGCCCTCGCAAAAGGGGATCGCGTGACACACACACACCCCAGGGATGCTGCGACCATCATAAATAGGAGTCGGTCGCCAAGTGCCTGAATTTGGATGCTGTGACAGTCATCACCGTGAAAACAAACAATCCTACCTCCCTTCTTCTTTCGGTGCCATTGTCACTTTGAACGGTCACTAAACGAGGACTACCTATATTTACAAAGGTTGAGGGTCTTGGGTGCGGGAAGGGGATCACCATTTCTGACCTTCCGACGAGTGAAATCCGTGGGGAAAATCGTATCTGTTTAACGACCCCACGATTCAATTAACAACCGCAGCAATTTCCTTAACATCCATGACTTGTGGACTTCAACTCCCAGAATTCCTCAGTCGGCCATTTTGATGAAACCGCGGGCTTGGATCCAGACCAGGGGTCCTCAAATGGGGCCCTTTGATGACTTGTGGACTTCAACTCCCAGAATCCCCCAGCCACAAGTTTAAAGTGGCCACGTTTGAGGACCCCTGACCTAGGTGGTCCGCAACCTCAACCAAAAGGAGAATTTCCCTTTTATTGGCAGGCTAAATTTCCTTGATGGAGCTTGACGGGTTGAGATATAGCCCATTCTCCCTTCCAGTTGAACCCCAGAATTACAACTCAGGCCAAAGGAGAGCTACGGTCTTCAGGTCTTCTAACACAGGACTTTTCAAACAGTGGTACGGGTACCACCTGTGGTACATCGGCACCTGGTAGGTGGTACGTGACCATACTAGAAAAGTGGTAGCAGGGGAGGGGAATGAGCTGAACCAGTGGCAGCACCGCACAAGCCTGAGTGAGAGACGGCTGGAGCTGCAGGGCTGTCGGGGCTCAGCGGAAGCGCCAGGATCAGCTGGAGCTTCGCGCTGATCCTGGTGCTTCTGAGCCCAGAAGAAGCGCCGATCGGCTGGAATGTTGCAGCATCTCCAGGGTCTTGTGATTTACATTCAGATGCTTGGCAACTGATTCATATTTATGACGGTCACAGTGTCCCAGGGTTATGTGAAGTGACCAAAACCTGCTGTAACCACCCAGCAGACGGGGGGGGGGAATAAAAACCAAACACCCCCCACCCCACCCCCACTGCCAATCCTCAACAGAAATGCTCACAACAATGAAAACCTCGGACAGGAGGAAGAGCACCGCCGGGCGGGCAGGCAGGTGTCTCGCTCGGCTGTGGCTTGTGGGGGGCACTTTTTTCAGTGCCATTGTGACTTCGAACAGTCACCAAGCGAACTGTTGTAAGTCGAGGACTACCTGTACTTCTTCACTTTTTTCCTTTTATTATTATTATTTTTTTTTTGGTCATGAAGTTTTTGACACCTTGCTAGGCGACTGGTGGTCCTCGGATGTTGCCATATCCTAAAAGTGGTACGATGGGTTGAAAAGGTTGAAAAGCCCTGTTCTAACAAACCTCATAAAGGATGCTTGGTGTCAATGAAGTGACCATGTGAATCAGAATAGATCTGGAGGTCATCTAGTCCAACCCCTTGCTCAAACAGGGGAGCCTATGCTATTTCAGACTTTCTGGTCCCTTCTTTAAAAAAAAAACAAAAAACTCCAGGGATGGAGCACCCACAACTTCTGCCACAAAGAGGAGGGGATCGATTGATTTTCCAAAGGACCAGAAGGCAAGACAAGAAACCATGAATGGAAATTCATCAAGGAGAGAAGCTACCTGGAATTAAGGAGAAACTTACTAATAGGACAATCAACCAGTGGAACAGCTTGCCACCAGAAGTTGTGGGTGGTCCATCATTGGAGGTCTTCAAGAAGAGACTGGACAGCCATCTGTCTGAAGTGGTATGGGGTCTCCTGCTTGACCAGGGGGCTGGACTAGAAGACCTCCAAGGTCCCTTCCATTGGTTGATTGTCCTCACTGTTAGGAAGTTTCTCCTTAGTTCCAGGTTGCTTCTCTCCTTGACGAGTTTCCATCCGTTGCTTCTTCTCCTGCCTTTGGGTGCTTTGGTTATGATCTTTAAGTCCTTACATGGCATGGGTCCGGGTTACCTCAGGGACCACCTGCTGCCAGCGTCAACTTCCCTCCGCCCAGTACGCTCCCACAGAGAGGGCCTCCTCAGGGTGCCTCCGGTCAGGGAATGCCGACTGGTGGCCCCCAGGGGGAGGGCCTTCTCTGTGGGCGCTCCGGCATTATGGAACCAACTGCCGGTGGAGCTCCGGATGACATCAGACCTCCGAACCTTCCGTCACGGCCTGAAGACCCACTTGTTTGAATTAGCTGGTCTGGCCTGATGGGGGATTATGGGGTTTTTTTAAATTGGTTTTTTAGTATTGTATTATTGTTTTTTAACTGGGCATTGGTTTAATTTCTTTTTAACTTTTGTATCGTTATTTATATATGCCCTGTGAACCGCCCTGAGTCCCTAGGGAGAAGGGCGGTATACAAATCAAATAAAAACTAAAAAAACTAAACTAAACTTTGGAGAATAGCTTGACTCCCTCTTCTTTGGGGCAGCCCCTGAGAGATTGGATCACTGCTATCCTGTCCCCGCCTTGTTCCTTTTAATTAAACTAGACAAACCCAATTCCTGCAGCCGTTCTTCTTCACATGTTTTTGTCTCCAGCCCTTTAATCATCTTTGTTGCTCTTCTTTGCACTTTTCCCAAAGTTTCCTTCTGGTCCTCCAGCCTTGCCTTCTCCAACTCCCTCCATCTCCAGCCAATAATTGATGGGCATGGATGGGAACACGGTGGCTCAGTGGGTTAGGATGCTGAGCTTGTCGATCAGAAGGTCGGCAGTTTGGCGGGTCGAATCCCGAGTGCCACGTAACAGAGTGAGCGCCTGTTACTCGTCCCAGCTTCTGCCAACCTAGCAGTTCGAAAGCACGTAAAAAATGCAAGTAGAAAAATAGGGACCACTACGGTGGGAAGGTAACAGCGTTCCGTGTGCTTTGGCGTCTAGTCATGCCGGCCACATGACCATGGAGACGTCCTCGGACAAACGCTGGCTCTTCGGCTTTGAAACGGAGATGAGCACCGGCCCCTAGAGTCGGAAACGACTAGCACGCATGTGCGGGGGAACCTTTACCTTTACCTTTTTTATGGATGGAAATTGCAGTCCAGATGCACTGAATCTTTCCTCTTTGGCTTTGCAGGTAGAGGAATTCGTGGTGGAAACCCAGATGGAGTTGGGGGATCTTCTGCTGGTCCGTCTCCATAAGGAGCCCTACGGCTTCTTCCCTCCCACCAACTGGAACTGCAGCTTCATCGAAGTAGAGACCCCCGAGGGGCAGACACACCGTTTCCCTTGCTACCAATGGATCCTAGGGTACCCCACCTTTGAGCTCCGAGAAGGGACAGGTGAGACCTTCCCATCTTCTATGAAGCTTCTTGAGGGAAGCCCTAGAACACTGTTTCTCAAGCTTGGCAGGCTAGAGATGGGTGGGCTTCAGTTCCCAGAATTAAACATGGGTGGACTTCAACTTGTAGATGGGTGGGCTTCAATTCTGAGAACTGGATGAGTGGACTTCAACTTATAGATGGGTGGGCTTCCATTCCGAGAATTAGATGAGTGGACTTCAACTTGTAGATGGGTGGGCTTCCATTCCGAGAATTGGATGAGTGGACTTCAACTTGCAGATGGGTGGGCTTCAATTCCGAGAATTGAATGAGTGGAAACATGGTCGTACGTCCCTTTTTCAGTGCCATTGTAAATTCAAACGGTTGCTAAACAAGCTGTTGTAAAACTGTGTTTTACAGTCACAAGTTATGCCTTTAGTGTAAAAGAGATGTTTTGATCTCCCTTCGGCAGGGCAGAAGGCAGGCAACAAAGCAAATAAATTACAAATAATTGGACAGTGATTAATATTTATATGTTGCTTATATGTAAGGGTGCAGGTCTATATACATATGTTGTATATAATATGTTTTAAATGTGTGTCATGTATGAGTACGCATTGAGAGCGAGCAACTAAATTTCATTTTTAACGTGTGCCATTGTGCCCACAGTAAAAAGTGACAATAAAAGTTATCTATCTGTCTGTGTCTGTCTGTCTATCTATCTATCTATCTATCTATCTATCTATCTATCTACACAGAGAGAGAGAGAGATGATATATATATCATGTATGTATCTATCTATCATCTGTCTGTCTGTCTGTGTCTGTCTATTATCTATCTATCTATCTATCTATCTATCTGTCATTCTGTCTGTCTGTCTATCTATCTATCTATCTATCTTACATCATTCTATCTATCTGTCTGTCTGTCTGTCTGTATTATCTATCTGTCTGTCTGTCTATCTATCTTACATCATCTACCTATCTACCTATCTATCTATCTATCTATCTATCTATCTATCTCTATCTATCTATCATCTATCTATCTTACATCATCTACCTATCTATTTATCTGTCTGTCTCTATCAATCTGTCTGTCTGTCTATCTATCTATCTATCTATCTATCTATCTATCTATCTATCTATCTATCTATCTATCTAGTGGTGGGATTTGAAATATGTGAACAACCAGTTCTCTGTGTGTGGATGCCACTTCTGGAAGTCCATTCTGGGCCTGGGCTACAAAAAAATTAGCTACCAGTTCTGCCAAAGTGGTGCGAACTGGTTGAATCCCACCACTGTAACTATCTATCTGTAATTCCATTTTTTTTCTTCCTCTTTTCTCTTTTGGCAGCTAAAATTGCTCCCCTGGATACAAATAACCGACTGCTTTTAGAACATCGGAGGTACGAGCTGCTGGCAAAACAGGAAAGGTACAGGTGAGTCAGCAGTTCAGGAAATGCTAACACCACGTGAGGACATGTCAAAGGATGTGAATCTTCACACATAAATTCAAAACACTGCTTCCTGCCTTCAGACACAAACGAAGGCAGAGGTTTCGAAATCCCAAGGCCACGAGAAGATCCAACTTTTGCAAGCAAGTCTCGAACCGAGCTACAGCTTTAATCGATACTTGATTTGCAAAACACCGCATCTTGTAACTTCTTGCTATCCTAAACGTAGTTTCTGGCTAAGAATGGTGGGGATTCGAATCCGAGCCTTCTGCCGAAGCAGCCTGAAGCCCAACAGGTGTGTTTCCCTAGGGGGAAAAAAAAGACTTCCTGCCTTATAAATAAACATGAAGGCGTAATTTAATCATCCAAAGCAGTTTTTCCTCAATCTAAGCAATGTGAAGACCTGAGGACTTCAACTGCCAGAATTCCCCATGCAGCATTTTCCCCCACCCCACCCATGTCACATGACTGCATTTCAGTTAGCCATTTTGCATTTATGGCTGTTTGCAGCATCCCAGGTGACCACAACTGACAACCTTTTTTGCAGAAAGCCAGTGTTTTGCTTCCAATTTTAGCCAAAGCAACCCATAGCCAAAAATGGGTTCGCTTAACGGCAACTGGGGAAAGAAAATGGATTGTCAAAATAAGTTGGTCATGTGGGTGACCCGCTTTACAACCATCCCGGTAGGCCCCATTACGGTCGTAAGTTCGAGGACTTATAACAGGTTTCGCTTAACAAGGACCGCAAAAAAAACCCCCCAAAAACCAAGTTGTAAAAACGAGTTGGTTACGTGTCTGACCCGCTTTACAACATCCCGACAAGCTTCGTTGTGCAAACGTTTTCTACAAAAGCATAAAAAATAATTTATTGAGGGGTGGGTGGGGGGGGAATTATATAAATAAAGGAGGAAGGAAATGGCCCCCTCTTTGGGCATAAAGGTCGCGACTGAGGCTCAAAATTTCTGTTGCTATGCGAGATCGCTGTTAACTGAGTTTTGCTCCATTTTACGACCTTTTGCTGTTGTTAAGTTTGAACACGGGTTAAGTGAAGCCATCTTCCCTCTTGACTTTGCTTGTCAGAAGGTCACAAAAGGGGAGGGAATCATGTGACCCCTGGAAGACCGGGACTGTCATAAGTACAGGTCAGTTGCCAAGCCTCTGAATTTTGATCATCTGACCACGGGGACGCTGCAACTGTCCTGGTTCCGACAGATGAAAGTCTTCAAAAGAACTTTGAGGCATTGTTTACCACCTTAAAGAATCTTTATTTGAGGAGCACAGCATCGGCACTAACACAGTCGACGCCAAAACCTGAGTTCCCCTCCCCTGAGCACAGAGTCTCAAAGCACAATTCCCTCCTCCAGTTAACAGTCCTAAATCACATTCCCCAATTAGTTTGAAAGGCGGGCTTCCCCTCCAGCTCTCCAGCCCGCCAATTCTTATCATCTCTTTTTTTTCAATAACCTTGGTTCTCACACTAGGTTCAGCGTTTCTATGTCTAGCTAAACTCATGCATGTTGCTCCCCGCCGGCGTCATCTAACTCTAACTCTAAGAGTAAAACATAAGAAGGAAAACGGTTGCCTGTCCATCTGTGGTCAGAGCAAAAACACCCGAGGTTAGCAACGTTGACAGCAACTTCACAAGGCTGAAAAACGGTCATAAGTCCCTTTTTTTCCCCATGCCACCGTAACCTTGAACAGTCACTAAATGAATTATTATAAGTGGAGGACTGTTATCTGCATTCTATCCGTGCTGGGGGGGGGGGAGGAATATATCAACGTATCTGAATTGGAAGCATCTCAAAAGGGGAGAAATTTGCTTCTTTATTGACCCGCAACGCTTTGCGGTGTTTTGTTATTTTTTTTTTTGCTACAGGTATAAAGATTATCAGCCCGGATGGCCCAAATGCCTCGACGTTGATTCGGTGGACCAATTGCACCTGAGCGATCAATACTCCAGCATCAAATCCTGTTCCTTCCGCGTCCTTCTGAAAGCCGCGTACGTAAAAATTCGAAACGGATCACGAGGAGGATCGAAGGATCCTTCAGGGTTGCCAGCAAAATAACCCTTTTTTCTATGCGCTGTTTAATCGGTTTCCCGCAAGCTTTGTAAAATCGCTGCAGTGGGGGGAGGGGGCTGGTCTAGATGGCCTCCCGGGTCCCTAATTATTCTATGTCCTATTATTCGGTTCTAAATTTTTAATCATTGATCCAAACGTGACATGGCAAAAAACGTAGAGTAGGAGGGGAAAAGAAAAAAAAAAGAAAAAGCATTGATTTCCGACTCCTTCGGTGCAGTAGAATAAGGTAATAAATGAAAGCCCAACTTTTCAATTTTATATACTAATATATACTAGCCATTTCTGTAACCCCAAACCTGTCTAATTGGCAAAACCCAAAATCAGAGTTTAATTTTTTTTCCCGCCTCGAGCAAAAAGTCCAGAAGTGGTTTCCAAGTAGAAACAAAATTGTCTTCTTTTCTTTCATCAAAGCAAGGAAAATCAAAGTGTTTCCCAACCCCCTCGAGCACAAAGTCCAGAAGTGGTTTCCAAGTAGAAATAAAATTAATTGTCTTCCTTTCTTTCATCAAAGCAAGGAAAATCAAAGTGTTCCCCCCCAATCGAGCACAAAGTCCAGAAGTGGTTTCCAAGTAGAAATAATTCTTTTTTATTTTTTTTTAATTCCATTTATATCCCGCCCTTCTCCGAAGACTCAGGGCGGCTTACAAGCTTAGCAGTAGCCTTCATTCTATGTATATGCCTGCTTATTAGGGCTTTTTCACACACACCCCAAGCGGCATTATTACAAAGTCAGCTTAATTGCCCCCAATAATCTGGGTCCTCATTTTACCTACCTCGGGAGGATGGAAGGCTGAGTCAACCTTGAGCCTGGTGGGATGCGAACCTGCACTAATTGCAAGCAGCTGGTGTTACTTAAGGAGGCATTAGCCCACTGCTCCACCAAATTAATTGTCTTCCTTTCTTTCATCAAAGCAATGAAAATCAAAGTGTTCCCCCCCAATCGAGCACAAAATCCAGAAGTGGTTTCCAAGTAGAAATAAAATTAATTGTCTTCCTTTCTTTCATCAAAGCAATGAAAATCAAAGTGTTCCCCCCCCCTCGAGCACAAAGTCCAGAAGTGGTTTCCAAGTAGAAACAAAATTAATTGTCTTCTTTTCTTTCATCAAAGCAATGAAAATCAAAGTGTTCCCCCCCAATCGAGCACAAAGTCCAGAAGTGGTTTCCAAGTAGAAATAAAATTAATTGTCTTCTTTTCTTTAATTAAGCCATCTCTGCTAACTCCATCCCTTTTTGCAGCCGTTCGTCCATTGTGGGAATCACAGCGTCCTTCGTGTCTACGGAGATTCTCCATCCTGGTTCTCCTGGTTGTCCCAAAGATGCCTTTTTCAAGACACAATCGGACTTTCTTGTTTTTCTTTAAAGATGTTTCACTTCTCATCCCAGAAACTTCTTCCATTCTGACTGGATGGTGGGGAATGGGAGAGTACGTATGTGAGTTTTAAGAGAAGATTGGGCAACCATTTGTTGGAAGTATACCAGGGCTTCCTGCCTGAGCAGGGGGTTGGACTAGACGACCTCCAAGGTCCCTTTCAACTCTATTATTCTATTCTATTCTGTTCTGTTCTGTTCTGTTCTGTTCTATTCTACTCTATTCTATTCTACTCTACTCTACTCTACTCTACTCTACTCTACTCTACTCTACTCTACTCTATTCCTAATTCTAATTCATTCTATTCTATTCTATTCTATTCTATTCTATTCTATTCTATTCTATTCTATTCTATTCTATTCTATTCTATTCTTCTATTCTATTCTATTCTATTCTATTCTATTCTATTCTATTCTATTCTATTCTATTCTATTCTATTCTATTCTATTCTATTCTATTCTATATTCCAATATCTATTTTATTCTATTCTATTCTATTCTATTCTATTCTATTCTATTCTATTCTATTCTATTCTATTCTATTCTATTCTATTCTATTCTATTCTAAAAAACAAGAAAATTGCCTCCTGAAAAAGCACCTTTGGGACAACTGAGGACACAGACAAACCTCCAAGTGGCCTCAACGGCTCTCTAAAAGAAGGCAAAGGACCGGCTGTCTGCAAGGAGTATAAATCCTTCCCTTCCCCCACCAATCAGTCAGAACTGAAGAAAGCTTCTGGGATGAGGAGCGAAACCTCTTCAAAGGTTTAACTGGGGTTTTTATTTTTTAGGGATGATTTAATCTTTTTTTAATTGTTTTTAACTTGTGTATTGATTTGGTTTTAAATACCCTGTAAACCGCCCTGAGACCTTCGGGAAAGGGCGGTATATAAATCCAATTTAAAAAAAACAAAAAAAAACCAAAAAAAACCCAACAACAACGGAAGTCCAGTTGCCTTTTGAAAAAAAAAGCCCCTATGACACAGCGTCCTTCCATTTTTGTGCATGTCTAACGTGAAAGTTCCCCCCAAGTTCTTTATCCCAGGGGGCCTCTTATTCTCATCTGCTTCTCTTCAATTTATTCTTCCCTTTTTCAACCTCAGGGAAATCGAATTGAAGCTAAAAGGGTTGCTGAACCTCAAGAGCTCCTGGAGAAAATTAGCTGACATCCGAAGGGCGTTTTGGTTCTATCGGACCCCAGCTTCAGGTCAGTCTGCCCTCCATGCTGCATTTGCAACGTCTCTGCAGGGGCCTTAAAAGAGTCCCCAGGAACTTTGATTTACTGCCTTTGTGACTTTTTTTAACCATACAGATTAGAATAGAATAGAATAGAATAGAATAGAATAGAATAGAATAGAATAGAATAGAATAGAATAGAATAGAATAGAATAGAATAGAATAGAATAGAATAGAATAGAATAGAATAGAAATAAGGAATAGAATAGAATAGAATAGAATAGAATAGAATAGAATAGAATAGAATAGAATAGAATAGAATAGAATAGAATAGAATAGAATAGAATAGAATAGAATAGAATAGAATAGAATAGAATAGAATAGAATAGAATAGAATAGAATAGAATAGAATAGAATTACGGAACAGAACAGAACAGAATTACAGAATAGAATAGAATAGAATAGAATAGAATAGAATAGAATAGAATAGAATAGAATAGAATAGAATAGAATAGAATAGAATAGAATAGAATAGAATAGAATAGAATTACGGAACAGAACAGAACAGAACAGAATTACAGAATAGAATAGAATAGAATAGAATAGAATAGAATAGAATAGAATAGAATAGAATAGAATAGAATAGAATAGAATAGAATAGAATAGAATAGAATAGAATAGAATAGAATAGAATAGAACAGAATAGAATTACGGAACAGAACAGAACAGAATTACAGAATAGAATAGAATAGAATAGAATAGAATAGAATAGAATAGAATAGAATAGAATAGAATAGAATAGAATAGAATAGAATAGAATAGAATAGAATAGAATATGGAATGGAATAGAATAGAATAGAATAGAATAGAATAGAATAGAATAGAATAGAATAGAATAGAATAGAATAGAATAGAATAGAATAGAATAGAATAGAATAGAATAGAATAGAATTACGGAACAGAACAGAACAGAACAGAATTACAGAATAGAATAGAATAGAATAGAATAGAATAGAATAGAATAGAATAGAATAGAATAGAATAGAATAGAATAGAATAGAATAGAATAGAATTACGGAACAGAACAGAACAGAACAGAATTACAGAATAGAATAGAATAGAATAGAATAGAATAGAATAGAATAGAATAGAATAGAATAGAATAGAATAGAATAGAATAGAATAGAATAGAACAGAATAGAATTACGGAACAGAACAGAACAGAATTACAGAATAGAATAGAATAGAATAGAATAGAATAGAATAGAATAGAATAGAATAGAATAGAATAGAATAGAATAGAATAGAATAGAATAGAATAGAATAGAATAGAATAGAAGCTGGAAGGGACCCTGGAGGTCTTCTAGTCCAGCCCCCTGCTCAAGCTTGACAAAAAACCAGAGTAGAGATTGTGGAAGGGAATGCCAAGGTGGGAGGGATGGTATCTAGGCAACCAAAATTAGACATATTATTCTGTAGGACAGTCAACCAGATCTTTTCTTGTCCCAGAAAACCAGACCTACAGGTGACTTTTCAAGGACGTTTCTCTGTCCCCAGAATATGTCAGCAAGCATTGGGATGAAGACGCATTTTTTGGCTACCAGTATCTCAACGGGGCGAGCCCTGAGATCCTCCAGCAATGCTCAGAGATTCCAGCGAAATTCCCAGTGACACAAGAGATGGTGGCCGAATCGCTGGGCCTGGAGACCACACTGGAGGAAGAGGTGAAGGTAAGATGAGGAACACATTACAAATACCCACAGGGCAAGACCAGCTCTACCAAGAATGACTGGTTGATGTTCTGGAGAAGCTTTGGTGGTGAAGCGCTGGTGGGAAGCCAACATCTCCCTAAGCTTCTGAAGGCTTCATAGATAGTCCACCTGATGCTCTCTCCACTCCTTTTCCCCCCAAAACAAGCGTGCGAGGTGGGATGGGTTGAAAGAGAAGTCCCACCTAAAGATCCTCCAGGGTCCTTTCGTGGTTATGGAGGACCTTCCAAAACCAATCCAAGGCCTTGACCTTCACTGAACGACAGAACGGTAACAAAAAGGCATTTTGGAGCTCTGGAGATAGGAAGTCCCAAGTGGAGACTTGGGGTGAGCCATTTGAG
This sequence comes from Vipera berus, assembly GCF_964194415.1. Lineage (NCBI taxonomy): Eukaryota > Metazoa > Chordata > Lepidosauria > Squamata > Viperidae > Vipera > Vipera berus. The sequence continues at coordinate 2,657,810 of NC_138205.1, read as the reverse complement.
GTCCCCTTTCTATGGGCAAGAGGTCCAGGGCTGCCTGGTTGGAAGGGACAAGACTGTTGTTCATCACCCAGAGTTGGTGCCAGGCTGATTTTGGTAGAGCCAGCTCAAGCTGAGGTCTTTCCCCCTTGTAGCAACCGACGTATGAATCTCGGCTAGTCCCCAAGTTCTCTGAATTCAATTTGAGCTCCAGAAAGATGGTGGATTGGGGTCCTTCACTGTAAACAATGGAAGGAAGGAAGGAAGGAAGGAAGGAAGGAAGGAAGGAAGGAAGGAAGGAAGGAAGGAAGGAAGGAAGGAAGGAAGGAAGGAAGGAAGGAGAAGGGCAAAGTAGGGGGCACTTGTAGAGGAGTCCACATCTTCCATCTGGGAAACGTAGCGTGGTCCTTCCAGGTGCCCTCTTTCCCCACCTTTCTTCCCCATCATTCCAAGGCTCTGCTCATGACTTCCAGGAAGGCCGAGTCTTCCTCATCGACTGCCAGATCCTGGAGGGTCTCCCAGCCACCACAATCAATGGCTCCCCCCAGTACGTCTCGGCCCCCCTCTGCCTCCTCCACCTCAACCCTTGGAAGGAGATGATGCCCATTGCCATTCAGGTAAAGAGCTCCACTTTCTCTCTTTTTTCACAGATAGATAGATAGATAGATAGATAGATAGATAGATAGATAGATAGATAGATAGATAGACAGAGATGGATTAGATGGATGGATGGATAGATAGATAGTAGATGGAAGAATGGATGGATTAGATAGATAGATGGATATATTATTATTATTATTATTTATTGCATTTATATACCGCCCTTTCCCTGAGGACTCAGGGCGGTTTACAGGGAGTTAAAAATCAACCATACAAAAGTTAAAAAACCAATTTAAAAAAGATTAAACCAACCCTGTACAATTAAAAACCCCAATTAAAATAAATTTCTCCTCAGCCTGGGCCCGAGAGCTCAAAGAGGCAGGTCTTCAGGCCCCGGCGGAATGATCGGAGGTCGGGGGCAGTCCTCAGCTCCACTGGCAGCTGGTTCCAGAGGGCAGGCGCCCCCACCGAGAAGGCCCTATCCCTGGGTGTCACCCGCCGGCAATCTCTCACCGGCGGGACCCTGAGCAGACCCTCCCTGTGGGAGCGCACTGGGCGAAGGGCGTTTGATGCCGGCAGCAGGTGTTCCCTCAAATAGCCCGGACCCAGGCCATGTAGGGCTTTATAGGTGATAACCAGCACCTTGAATTTCACCCGGAGGGCAACCGGAAGCCAATGCAGCTCGCGGAGTAGAGGTGTTACATGGGAGTATCGGGAGACCCCCATTACAACTCGCGCGGCCGCATTCTGCACCAGTTGAAGCCTCCGAGTGGTCTTCAAGGGCAGCCCCATGTAGAGAGCGTTACAGTAGTCCAAACGGGAGGTCACAAGCGCATGAGTAACTGTGCGTAGGGCGTCTCGGTCCAGATAGGGACGCAACTGGCACACCAGGCGAACCTGTGCAAAAGCCCCCCTGGTCACGGCTCCTATGTGATCTTCAAAATTGAGTCGTGAATCCAGGAGGACGCCCAAGTTGCGAGCCCTATCAACGGGGGGTAACACCTCACCCCCCATCGTTAGAGGTGGAATAACCTGGTTAGCCCGAGACGCCGATATGCACAGCCACTCTAGATAGATAGATAGATAGATAGATAGATAGATAGATAGATAGATAGATAGATAGATAGATAGATAGATAGATAGATAGATAGATAGATAGATATGGATTAGATAGATGTATGTATGTATGTGTGGATGTATGGATGGATGGATAGATAGATAGATAGATAGATAGATAGATAGATAGATAGATAGATGATAGATAGATAGATAGATAGATAGATAGATAGATAGATAGATAGATAGATAGATAGATATGGATGGATGGAATAGATAGATAGATAGATAGGTAGGTAGGTAGGTAGGTAGATAGATAGACAGACAGACAGACAGACAGACAGACATGGATGGATGGAATAGATAGATAGATAGATAGATAGATAGATAGATAGATAGATAGATATGGAGAGAGAGAGGGAGAGAGAGAGAGAGAGAGGGAGAGAGGGAGAGAGAGATGGAGATAGAGAGAGAGAGGTTTTAACTTCTCCAGAGGGTCCTTTGGAAAAACAGGACTCTCCCTCCTTTCTTCTCGCTCCAGCTGACTCAGCAACCTGGGCCCAGGAGCCCCATTTTCCTCCCCTCGGATGCGGAGTGGGACTGGGCGCTGGCCAAGTTCTGGGTCCGCAACAGCACGCTTTACCTCCACGAGATCCTGGCCCACCTGCTTCATACACACCTGCTGGTGGAGGTGTTCTTGTTGGCCACCCTCCGGCAGCTTCCCAAGTGCCACCCGGTGCACAAGGTGCGTCCTCCTGGGGCGGGAAGCCAGAGGGTCAGAGAGAAAGAGAGCTCCAGCCATCAGGAGAGGTCAACGGAGCTCTGGGCCAGGAGATGACCCAGATGTCCACTGGACTTTGGGCGTCGTGGCGGCGACTTCTCACCTGCTCAGAAACACCTCAGGGGACTCGTCCGCCGATCTCTAGAAGTTGAGGGATGCTCGGGAGGAGAGGAGGAGAGAGTTCCTCCTCTCTGATCTTCTCCCTGTCGACCTCAAGACGCCGCAGAGAGGGAGGAGGAGGAGAACATCTCCCAGGGACTCCATAACTTGCTCCACGTCTTCTCTGACCTGCCTTGTTGTTTGTCCACAGCTCTTAATCCCACACTTCCGTTACACACTGCACATCAACATCCTTGGCCGGAAGCACCTCCTGGCCCCCGATGGGATGCTGGAGAAGGTAATGGATGGCTTCTCCTCACTCTGGGTCCTCCTGATGGACCTACGTCAGAGCTGGGAAGGGAACGGGGGGGAGGGGGGGCTCCAGTGATGTTATGGGAGGGGAAGAGCATTTTGGGGAGGGGGGGCCTGGATGGTTCCAAGCCTACGAACGAGGGATATCTGGCGGCTGTCCAAAAATGGAAAAGAGAAGGCACTACTCAATGAGTAAAGGCCTACTCCTACTTTTCTACATGGGTCAGGAGTCCTCTTATGAAGCTGTATTACAAATGTGATCTCTCTCTCTCTCTCTTCTTTCTTCTTCCCCCTTTCCCACTGCTCCTTCCTTCCTTTTCCTTTTTTATCTATTTTTCTTTTTTTTCTTTCTTTCACTGTTCCCTTCCCCTTCTTTCCTTCCCCTGCTGGTTTCTTTCTTTCTTTCTTTCTTTCTTTCTTTCTTTCTTTCTTTCTTTCTTTCTTTCTTTCTTTCTTTCTTTCTTTTTTTACTCTCACTCTCTCTTTCGTTCTTTTTTCTTTCTTTCTTTCTCTCCCTCTCTTTCTTTCTTTCTTTCTTTCTTTCTTTCTTTCTTTCTTTCTCTTTCTTTCTTCTTCCCCCTCTCCCGTTCCTCCATCCATCCTTCCTTTTCCTTTTTTATATATTTTTCTTTTCCCTTTTTTCCCGTTCCCTTCCCCTTCCTCTTCCTTGCTTTTCTTTCTTTCTTTCTTTCCTTCTTTCTTTCTTTCTTTCTTTCTTTCTTTCTTTCTTTCTTTCTTTCTTTCTTTCTTTCTTTCTTTTTCTTTCTTTCTTTCTTTCTTTCTTTCTTTCTTTCTTTCTTTCTTTCTTTCTTTCTTTCTTTCTTTCTTCTTCCCCTTTCCCGTTCCTCCTCCCTTCCTTCCTTTTCCTTTTGTACATATTTTTCTTTTCCCTTTTTCCCCGTCCCCTTCCTCTTC
>NC_138205.1:2638287-2653871 GCF_964194415.1 Vipera berus | reverse complement strand
GAAACTCTGGAGTGCTATAGAGAGGTATTATTCCCCGTAGAAGGCAATGGGGGTGTATGTCAGAATGTGGCAGGTGAGGTTTATCTGCACAACCCCCTCCCTCCTCAAATTACAGAACTGCAGGCTTGATCAGGAGTGTCTATCCTGCAGCATCTAAAGGCGGGGTTTTTCAACCTCAGCAGCTTTCAAATGGCTGGACGTCAACTCCCAGAATTCCCTAGCCAGCATGGGAATTCTGGGAGTTGAAGAACACACATCTTAAAGCTGCTGACATTGAAGGACGCTGCTATAGGGGAATTGAGGGAGGAGTCTCTCGCCTGCGAGGTAATTTCTGGATTAAAAATCTTGGCTTGCATGCAGTAAGTAAACATATTTGATGCCCTTGTGGTTTCCCGGCTAACATGGGCCAAAACTGATGGTGATCATTTCTTAGAATGAGAAAGGGAATGCTGAATGCAGCCAAAACGGATAACCCAGTCTACATTTTTGTCTGTTTTATTAAACTCTGATTAACATAAGCCTTGGTGGGTAAGAGCAGTTAATTCATGCAGAGAATAGAATAGAATAGAATAGAATAGAATAGAATAGAATAGAATAGAATAGAATAGAATAGAATAGAATAGAATAGAATAGAATAGAATAGAATAGAATAGAATAGAATAGAATAGAATAGAATAGAATAGAATAGAATAACAGAATAACAGAATAACATAAAAGAATAGAACAAAACAGAACAGAATGGATGGAATAGAATAGAATAGAATAGAATAGAATAGAATAGAATAGAATAGAATAGAATAGAATAGAATAGAATAGAATAGAATAGAATAGAATAGAATAGAATAGAATAGAATAGAATAGAGAAAATATAGAATAGAATAGAATAGAATAGAATAGAATAGAATAGAATAGAATAGAATAGAATAGAATAGAATAGAATAGAATAGAATAGAATAGAATAGAATAGAATAGAATAACAGAATAACAGAATAACATAAAAGAATAGAACAAAACAGAACAGAATGGATGGAATAGAATAGAATAGAATAGAATAGAATAGAATAGAATAGAATAGAATAGAATAGAATAGAATAGAATAGAATAGAATAGAATAGAATAGAATAGAATAGAATAGAATAGAGAAAATATAGAATAGAATAGAATAGAATAGAATAGAATAGAATAGAATAGAATAGAATAGAATAGAATAGAATAGAATAGAATGGAATGGAATGGAATGGAATGGAATGGAATGGAATGGAATGGAATGGAATGGAATGGAATAGAATAATAGAATAACAGAATAACAGAATAACATAAAAGAATAGAACAGAACAGAACAGAACAGAACGGAACGGAACGGAATGGAACGGAACGGAACGGAACGGAATGGAATGGAATGGAATGGAATGGAATGGAATAGAATAGAATAACAGAATAACAGAATAACATAAAAGAATAGAACAGAACAGAACAGAACAGAACAGAACAGAACAGAACAGAACAGAACAGAACAGAATAGAATAGAATAGAATAGAATAGAATAGAATAGAATAGAATAACAGAGTTGGAAGGGACCTTGGAGGTCATCTAGTCCAACCCCCTGCTCAGGCAGGAAACCCTGTACCATTCCAGACAAATGGCTGTCCAGTCTCTTCTTAAAAACCTTCAGTGTTGGAGCATTCACCGCTTCTGGAGGCAGGTTGTTTCACTGGTTAATTGTCCTCACTGTCAGGAAGTTTTTCCTTAGTCCTAGCTTGCTTCTCTCCTTGACTAGTTTCCATCCGTTGCTTCTTGTCCTGCCTTCGGGCGCTTTGGATAACAGCTTGACTCCCTCTCCTTTGGGGCAGCCCCTGAGATGTTGGAACGCGGCTATCATGTCACCCCTTGCTCCTTCTCTTCGTTAAGCTCGACACAATTGGTTGAAGTGGGAAGGGGGCTCTAAAAAAAATTTAATAAACGAAAGATAACATTGACTGGCCCCAGAGAAAGCACGCGGAATTTAAATCCCGATCGGCATAAATGTAGCTCGGGTTTCATACCTAGCAGTGGCTAGAATTTTTCCCTAAAGGCTTCTTAGCTTTTCTACAGCACATTTCTTCGTCAGAAGATCCTGCTGCTTAGCGAATCCCAATTTTTCTCTCATATCCCGGGATTGATGGCCCTTGTGTTCCCCCAGCTTTGTGTCTGGAATGATTGGTCTCTATTACCCGAGCGACGGAGCTGTGGAGAAAGATATGGAGCTGCAGGCCTGGGTGGCTGAAATCTTTGAAAAGTGCTTCCATCAACGGCAATCCTCTGGTAAAATCTTTTTTTCCCCCCTCAAATCCAACATGGTGAGGTGCAAAATCAAGAATTGCCTGCTGCAATTTGATCCAGGGGTATCCGACCCTGGCAACTGTAAGACTTGTGGACCTCAGATCCCAGAATTCCCCAGCCAGCAAGGGTTTGAACAGAGTTCAGCCCAGATAGGACAACGAATGAATGTGATGATTATTATTAGGCTACTTTATTTGATCGGATAACTTTCTTAATAGAGAGTGGGAATGCGGCCGACGTAATATAACTTGACTTCAGCAAAGTGAAAAAAAAGAGCTGGCTGGGGAATTGTGGGAGTCCAGAAGTCCTCAAGTTGGCAAAATTGGACAACCCTGTTTTAGACCCCCTCTACATGGGGGTTGCTTTTCCAAAGTAAGTATCCCGAAGTTTGAATTGGTTCCAAACACAATAATTGCAGGGTTATGTGCAAATCTAGATCTGCACACATTACCTTTCTGATGAAAGCTGCATTCTTCACCCATTTGTGTCCATGTACAATTCAAGGTGCTAGTTGTCACCTTTGAAACCCTACATGGCTTAAGGTCAGGTTATTTGAAGGGCCATCTTTTCCCAGCTACATCCACCCAACCCACCATGGCAGAGAGGGAGGGGATGTTATGGGTACCCGCCTTTGAGGAAGTCCATCTGGTGGGATCAATAAGAAGGGCCTTCTCCATGGTGGCTCCCTCCCTGAGGAACATCATCTCTGTGGAGATAACATTGGCCCCCACCTTGAGACTCTTTCTGAAGGCCCTGAAGACATGGTTTTGACAATGGGCCTAGGGACCTCAAAGTGATATGGACCCCTTTAAAGTGGTTGGGTCCCACCAATTATTTTTTTAAATTTTTCCAGGTTTTCCTGCACATCTAGGAACTATTGCTGAGTTAACCAAGTATCTGACCATGATGGTCTTCACCTGTTCAGTCCGCCATGCCAGTGTCAACAATACCCAGGTTTGGAGGGTCCTCTTTTCTTGTTCCTTAACTCTATGGGGGGATAGTGTGGGTGGGACCCTCCATCTGCCCCTTTTCTCCAAGCCTATGCTTCGCATCCTGGCTAGATATTACGGAAGGTAAACCAAAATATCTGGATGATATCAGATTGCTGGAAATTGGACCATATGCATGAAACAGGAGTTTAATAAACATGACTCCATGCTTGGAGATGAAGCTCCTTAGATGTCTCCATGCTTGGAGAGGAAGCTTCTTGGATGATTCCATGCTTGGAAGTGAAGCTCCTTGGATGATTCCATGCTCGGAGATAAAGCTCCTTAGATGTCTCCATGCTTGGAAGCGAAGCTCCTTGGATGATTCCCTGCTTGGAGATAAAGCTCCTTAGATGTCTCCATGCTTGGAGATGAAACTCCTTGGATGGTTCCATGCTCGGAGATAAAGCTCCTTAGATGTCTCCATGCTTGGAAGCGAAGCTCCTTGGATGGTTCCATGCTCGGAGATAAAGCTCCTTAGATGTCTCCATGCTTGGAAGCGAAGCTCCTTGGATGATTCCATGCTTGGAGATAAAGCTCCTTAGATGTCTCCATGCTTGGAGATGAAGCTCCTTGGATGATTCCATGCTTGGAGATAAAACTCCTTAGATGTCTCCATGCTTGGAAGTGAAGCTCCTTGGATGATTCCATGCTTGGAGCTCCTTGGATGATTCCATGCTTGGAGATAAAGCTCCTTAGATGTCTCCATGTTTGGAAATGAAGCTCTTAGACGGCTCCATGCTTGGAGATGGAGCTCCTTGGCTGTTTCCATGCTTGAGAGATGGAGCTACAAGTCGCACCTGTAGAAAGCACCCCAGCATCCCAGATAGCCAACCGAGGCCTCCTTTCTGGACCTCCTCTAGAGAAGAACTCTAAAGCTTTGCCTTCCCAGCACTCAAGGAACGCTTCTGGCTCTGAAAGGGCTCTAACCTCCAACGTCCCTCTTTCTCCAGTTCGATTTTGGAGCCTGGATGCCCAACTACCCTTCCACCATGAGAAGGCCTCCCCCGGAATCCAAGGGAAGTGTGAGATTTGCCGACATCATGGAGACCTTGCCAGATGTCAGTGCCAGCTGTCAGACATTGCTCATCTTATGGCTCCTGAGCCGAGAACGAGGAGACAAGGTGAGAATGATGGTTTTGGGTACTAAAGAGCCTAATGTGTGCTCAGGGTCACCTGAGCGGTGCAGATGGGCGTGGAGCCTTGTTGGGACTGCTGAAAGGACCGTGTCGTAGACTGGAGATAGACGGTGTCATGTCCCTCCCCCCTCTGTTGAGGGAGGGCTGTTCAATTTTGACCTAGATGGCCTCTTTGACCCCTCTTTCAAGCCAGCGGTCCTCTCTGTCCAAAATGTGGACTTTCCAGGCTTTGAAAGAGCGGCCTTCCTCTTTTAAATGCAGATGGATGGCTCAGTCTGGTCCTGATGGGTTTGTTCTCCTGTGTTGTGCCAGGCATTTGTGAAGCGGTTGTTTTGTTTCCCCAACGTGCAGATCTGCACGTGGCTGATTGCCTTGTACTGCCTCTACCACGTTGCTCAGTTTGGGTCTGGGCGTTTTGCCCCTTGGGGTGAACAAGATTTTGCCTTACTGCATTCTCGAGGTCTGCACGTATGTTGTGTTGGCTGAAGATCCTCATGAGCTTTTCTGATATGCCTCCAAAGGTCTCATGATCTCCAAACATCTCCCTTGGGCTGGCAAGAAGATGGTTCTCCAGATCTCACCATGGTTTTCTTTACTTCCTTTCCAGAGATCGCTGGGCTACTACCCTGAGGAACATTTCACCGAGGACGGTCCAAAGAAGGTCATCGCCAAGTTTCAAAAACATCTGGCCAACATCTCCCAGGAAATCGAGGAGAGGAACCGACGCCTTTCACTGCCGTACAATTATCTCAACCCTTCTGAGGTAGCAAACAGCATCTCCATCTAAGGACCGGTCACTGATCCTTGTTGTTCCTCAACCCACTGAGGATCTTCCATGATCAAGACACTGGTCAAGAGTTAGGACCCTTCGTCTAGGTTGAGGCCAACTTGGCCAACGTTGAGAAGTTTGGCTGTGGAACACAGAAGACTTGTGGTGAAGGGGTTGAAAACAAGTAAGCTTGGATTGTGTGGTTGGGCCAACACATCTGGATATTTTTGACCCCTTCTTTGGGGACACCTCCGAGAGAGAGACTCAATCCTAGCTGTGCCACCTTCTAGGTCCTCACTAGAAGCTCTACTCCATTTTCCCGCCCTGTTCCTTGCTTTAGGAACGACAGCGGGTCACAACATCATCCATCGTCCCTGTGCTTTTCCAACTCCACAACCCATTACAATCTGTGGAAGTGGCTTTTGTGGTGTCATTTGGTTGTTTTCTTGTGCGCCGTGTGAAAATCAATAACTTTCGGACAGCCTGGAATCTCCTCGCGTGTAGCTCCGTTTCTGCTTCAGAAGCACTGCTTAGATAAGTAGTCGAGTTGCGATGATTCGTTTAGTGACCATTCAAACTTACAACGGCATTGAAAAAAGGGACTTGGGACCGTTTTTCACACAGCTGTCACAGCATCCCCGCGATCGCGCAATCAAAATCCGGACTCCAGCAACTGGTTCCTATTTATGACGGTTGCAGCGTCCCAGGGGTGTCACATGATTCCCAATTCGTGACTTCCTGACGAACAAAGTCAATGGGGAAATCAGATAACATCCGTGTTAGTAACTTAAGAGCTGCAGGGGTCCACGTAACAACGGGGCCCAGGAAAGTCGAAAAATGAAGCCAAGCTCACTTCATCGCTGTCTCACATAGCAACAGAAATTTTGGATTCTACCTGTTATCTTCTCTTTTTCCTATTTGAGGAAAAAAGGAAATATTAAAATGCATCGTATCTGTAAGGGATCAAATGTGTTAAGTAATGTTAAAGTAGCCAAATGCTTTTGACCCCTTCCTAAGTTAGTTATTGGCACTGACTACTCAGGGATTCAAAGAACCAATTATTTCAGGATTGATTGATTGATTGATTGATTGATTGATTGATTGATTGATCGAATGAGGACCTTTTTCACCTTTTTCCAATGGTGGAAAAAGTAAGGTTCTACATTTAGGCAAGAAAAACCAAATGTAGAGGTCTAGTATAGGTCACAGGTAGGCAACCTCGGCTCTTTCATGACTCATGGACTTCAACTCCCAGAATTCCTGAGCCAGCCATGCTGAGGGGAAAGGGAGAGGTTTCCAAGCTGAGCCATGCTGGCTCAGGAATTCTGGGAGTTGAAGTCCACAAGTCATGAGGGGGCCGTAGTTCCCCCATGCTGGCTCAGGAATTCTGGGAGTTGAAGTCCACGAGTCATAAAAGAGCCAAGGTTGCCTACCCCTGGTATAGGTGGTACCTTACTCAGTAGTAGTAACTGTGAGAGGGATCTCGGAGTCCTAGTGGACAATCCCTTAAATAGGAGCCAGCCGTGTGCTGCAGCTGTCAAAAAAGTCAACACAGTGCTAGGCTGCCTTAACAGAGGGACAGAACCAAGACCAGGTGAAGTGTTAATCCCACTTTGCAAGGCCTTGTAAGGCCACACTTGGAATACTGCATCCAGTTTTGGTCACCATGGTGTAAAAAATTTTTTGAGACTCTGGAAAGAGTGCAGAGAAGAGCAACAAAGACGATTAGGGACTGGAGGCTAAAACATACAAGGAACAGTTGCTGGAATTGGGGGTGTCCAGTTTAATGAAGAGAAGGAGGGGGGACAGGATAGCAGTTTTCCAGTATCTCAGGGTTTGCCCCAAAGAAGAGGGAGTCAAGCTATTCTCCAAAGCGCCTGAAGGCAGGACAAGAAGCAACGGATGGAAACTAACCAAGGAGAGAAGCAACCTAGAACTAAGGAGGAACTTCCTGACAGTTAGAACAATTAACCAGTGGAACAACCTGCCTCCAGAAGTGGTGAATGCTCCAACACTGGAATTTTTTAAGAAGAGACTGGACAGCCATTTGTCTGAAATGGTCTAGGGTTTCCTGCCTGAGCAGGGGGTTGGACTAGAAGACCTCCAAGGTCCCTTCCAACTTTATTATTATTATTATATAACCGCCCATTTCATGTAGTGACTGTGAACAATTTACTGGACTGAATCCTTCCATTTGGCAATATTCCAGAGACAACATTCCAGTATATTGCCTCTAACCCAATCTTATTTTCTTAATTGATTCAAAAGAAATGGAGATAACATCATTAAATGTCACACAGTCCATATACTTCCGCACGTCTCCGCCCAGTTTGATGGCTGCAATCCTGAACTCACCTATCTGAAATTGTTCTAATTAGTAAGTCTGCATCTGAACTCCTGCCAGGAAATCAAGCCATAAGCTTAATTATGGCAGGTGAAGTTTCAGTTTAAGGAAAGTATTGCTATTTTATTGGCAGAAGGTGTTGGCTTAGTTAGGCGTAGGCTTAATTGTCCTTAATTAAGCGGAGCTATACCAGGCCAAATGTAAGTGAGAATCTAACAGTTGGGGTCCTCTAAACTTTTAGACTTTTCTAAATTAGGAGATCTATAGCTTGGCATTCTTTAAAAAAGAGAATGAATGAAGATTGGATTGCAAAAAGAAATATATGGGGAAAAGGTGAAGGGGTCAAGATGAAGGGGAAGAATAAGAAAGAATAAGAATTCCCTAGCTAGGATGATTTAAGATGGGTGGACATCAACTCCCAGAATTCCCTGGCCAGAATGCTTTAAGATGGGTGGACTTCAACTCCCAGAATTCCCTGGCCAGAATGCTTTAAGATGGGTAGAGTTCAACTCCCAAATTTCCCCAGCCATCATGTTTTAAGATGGGTGATCTTCATTTCCCAGAATTCTCCAGGCATCCATATTTTAAGATGGGTGGAGTTCAATTCCCAGAATTCCCCAGCCAGGATACTTTTAAGATCAATGCCCAAAACTGGGGGGGGGGGAGAGAAACTGAGGTCCAACCAGGATGGAATAAAGTAGGAATAAAATATCCTAAAATTTGGAAACTATAAGACTGCTGTTGAAAGAAAAATCAAGTCCAGTTCCAAGCCGGGAGTAAGATACTGGAAATAAAATGGAGACCAAGATGCTGGAAATAAAATGGAGGCTGCACTGCTTAGGAAAGAAAGTTTAATGATGAGCAGAACCAACAACAGCATGCAGTTCTGGGACAGCTAACAAATTGATTTGAGGACTGCAAAGATTTTTTTTATACAGTTTTACAGCATTTCGTAATTTGGAGGCTTGCTTTTTTGTGCTTTTGTTATTAGATTTGTTTAATTCGCTTCACAAAGGCTAGCCACGAGTCTAAAATACTGGCTTCCTTGGGTTTTAATTCTGTCAAACAAATTAATAATTAATTTTACCCCCCCTTATCCTTAGTCTGTCAATTGCCTCCATTTGCAGGCTTGATTCGGTGTTTCTGCTTTTTTGCAATGAGCCAGGGGCTTCACGAGTGAGCTTTATTCTTGTTATTTGGGGGGGGTGCAAAGTAAAAAGGATTGGAGGGGTGCATTCTTAACACGCTGCCGGTGCAACAGCTGAATTCACATGGCTTGTCACTGTTGGTAAAGGTACTTCCCGTTTCATCCTCCAGATAATCTCTGCGCTTGTCATGCCATCCTACCCAAGTTTCACAACCTTGCGAATCAGACACTTAGCTGGAATGCAAACAGGTTAAGCCAACAGCTTCTCCGGGAAATTACCTAATCTTAAAATATGAGGTTATTAAATCCATATCAAGTTAATCTGCTTTTCTTAGGATCCGCTCCAAAAACTCATCTGGAGTGGTGGGGGATCTGGAGAGGGGTCCAAAAATCAAGATGGCGGCCGCCACCATGACAACAACAGAAATTTCAACACATGTTTCCAAGGGAATTGAATCAAAACACGGGTACCCATCACAACACGCTCTCCGCTTCCCGCCAGATTATTGCGAGAAGTTTTATATTCCAAATATATTTCTTCCCTTAGAACATGAACAGAATCCGCGAGGGTCTGAGAACCAGGGTCTCCGGGTTAATCGAACTAGCCAACTTCCTCAAACCCCGAAATAGGTTACCCAGACCTAATCCATGTGCAAACCCAAACAGTGTTATGTACTGGGCTCTTGAGGAATACCACGTAGGTTGCTGGAGCAGCTAACGGCTCTCCAGCAACCCAGACTACAAGTCTCCTGTGCTGCAATTGGCTATCTCCAGGTGGCAATGGTTGATTCAAACCTATTGGCTGCCTCCTAGGGGCGAGACTATATATTGCCGCTAGTTGCAGCCATTTCCCCAGTACAGTTTCTGCACGAAATAAACTATGAGTTACCCTGTACTCAGTTCCTTGTTTTCTTTCCTGCGCCAAAGAACCCGCTATTTAACACAGAGTTAATTAACTTGAATAGAATAGGAGCCGGAAGGGACCTTGGAGGTCTTCTAGTCCAGCCCCCTGCTCAAACAGGAGAACCTATCGGATAACCCGCCATGGCCAACTCGCTGCAAGAGTTACGCTAATATTGAAGAAACGGTGGGATTGGATCACTAAGATAAGATAACCTTTATTGTCATTTTTTTTTACCGTGGTTACAACGGCACACATCAAAAATGAAATTTAGTTGCCCGCTCTTAAAGTGATTGAAGAAAGGATGGCACAGGAGGAACAAAATGAAATGTGAATGACAAAAATTAAAATGATTTTAAATAATTAAAGTGAATTGTTAAATTGTCCCGTGGCAGGTTATCCCACGAGGAGTTGGCCCCGTGGTCAGTTGACCACAGAGAGTTTGCTGTAGAGAGGTCTCACCTTCTGGGCTGGCTTAGCCCTTTTAATCCTTTACTGGTAATGTTGTGGCTCCCTCTAGTGTCCATTTGCCAACTTTCATCAAACCTCAGTTCCTAAGTAAGACGAATAGAATAGAATAGAATAGAATAGAATAGAATAGAATAGAATAGAATAGAATAGAATAGAATAGAATAGAATAGAATAGAATAGAATAGAATAGAATAGAATATAGAAATAAGGAATAGAATAGAATATAGAATAGCATAGAATAGCATAGAATAGCATAGAATAGAATAGAATAGAATAGAATAGAATAGAATAGAATAGAATAGAATAGAATAGAATAGAATAGAATAGAATAGTAAATAATTAGAATAGAATAGAATAGAATAATAAATAATTAGAATAGAATAGAATAGAATAATAAATAATTAGAATAGAATAATAAATAATTAGAATAGAATAGAATAATAAATAATTAGAATAGAATAGAATAGAATAATAAATAATTAGAATAGAATAGAATAATAAATAATTAGAATAGAATAGAATAGAATAGAATAGAATAGAATAGAATAGAATAGAATAGAATAGAATAATAAATAATGAATAGAACAGAACAGAATAGAATAGAATAGAATAGAATAGAATAGAATAGAATAGAATAGAATAGAATAGAATAGAATAGAATAGAATAGAATAGAATAGAATAGAATAGAATAGAATAATAAATAATTACAATAGAGTAGAGTAGAATAGAATCATAAATAATTAGAATAGAATAGAACAGAACAGAACAGAACAGAACAGAACAGAACAGAACAGAACAGAATAGAATAGAATAGAATAGAAGCTGAAAGGGACCTTGGAGGTCTTCTGCTCAAACAGGAGAATCTATACCATCTCAGAAAGGAGGAGGAGGAGGACTGTGGAGTCCTTGGTGGTCTCTGAGCTTGGGGGTTTTCTTGCAGACATTTCATGACCCAACTAGGCAACACCATCAGTGTGAGTAAGGAGTGGGTTTCTTCTAAGTTTACATTCTAGTGGCTTGCCCTGTCAGCGTTGGTGACAGTGATCTTGGGATTTCTTTCATTGGGTTGTTTACTATTAGCTTGTTTCACAGTTAGATCCACTCTTTGACATGGTCAGTTGAAGGGCGTCTACTAGGATCTCCACGCAATCCATGTGATCTTTCACACACACCTTCACAAACGTACCCCTCATCCCTCTTCAGCCTCGCCCCAAACCGGTCCATGGTCCATTCTATCTCCTCCAACCAAAAGCAGTCCCAACAGCAGCCCCGCAGATTCACAAAATATATTTTTAAAGTCAACGAGACAGACCAAACCCGTGAATGACATTTACGAAAATGAACATTTTACACAGAGGAACTGCACGAAAACATTGGAGATTCTGAAGCTGGGCCTGTAGAAAAATAAGAGTCTGTTCCCGCTAGCAAAATATTTGCTAGGTTTCCTTTTTTTCTCACCAAGAAAATATAATCTCATATATCTGTATCTCATATTTAGACGGCCCTACGGGAAACCCACACAACAGAGCAAGCTTTAACATTCAGTCGTGGGATTATTTTGAAGCTACCGATCTAATCGGGAGACTCCAAATAATTAAATTGAATTAAATTAAATTTGTAGCGGTTTGCCTAGAGATAATATTCTGTTTTTCTCCTAGGTTGTTACCGAGTGGGTTTTTCCCCGTCCTCTCGCAGGAATTCTGGGAGTTGAAATCCGTACCTCTTAAAGTGCTGAATTTGAAAACCGCAGCGAGAATTGGATTACAATCTTGAAAATTCAAAATGTTGGAAAAGACTCAGTGTATCTGTGATGCCTGCTTGGTTGGTATACAACCGGGTTTCTCCATTTTGTTCACTTTAAGTCGTGTGGACTTCAACTCCCAGAATCCCCCAGCCAACATGGCTGGCTGGGGGATTCTGGGAGTTGAAGTCCACGCAGCTCAAAGTGACCAAAATGGAGAAACACTGCTAATAATGACTGGTTACTTCAAAATGCTATGTTTAAACATAATTATTTTCCAGAAGGAAGTTTTGAGGCAAATCGTTTCCCCAAATCCATCCTTGCCTCTCACCCTCAAGTAGATTAAAAAATTACGCAAGATTTAATACATTTTTTTTCCTGTTCCTCCTCAAAATAGCTAAAAGTTACATTCTTGGATCATAGAGTAGTTGAGCGAGGCCCTTTCCTACTTCTCTATTTTAAATTGTCATCTCTACCGCTGCTTTTGAGGCGGAGATAAAGTAGTTAAATTAAACTCAGACTCCTGGCTCAGAAGAGGAAATTAATTCTTGAAGAAGAAAGCCCTTTTTTATATAAATTGTCATCAATATTCCTTCGAGACAACGCCGATATCTAACGGAGCTGAAGTCCCACCTTCATTGATGGGTCCATGAATAGTGTCTCATTCGCTGTACAGTCTCCAAGGGCCATCCCAGCTTCACCTCTGGATGGATTTGGTATCTTCTAGAAAATCAGAAGGCTATCAACACACTCTGCTTGAAGGACTCTTGGTGTGCTGTGGTGTGGTGTCCACAAAGCCACCCAAATGCCAGTTCCAGCTGGATTATCTCTCCGCGATTTCTCTGAAATCATGGTCTTCCATTCGTTAGCCATTCCTCTCCACATCCCGTCCTCTTTGCTAAAGAAATAATTAATATTATGGAATCCGGGTGTCGATCCTTGTCAAAAGCTACTCAAGTTCCCGACAGAAGTCAAGAGCAACTGCCATTCCTGGCTTGGCCAAAGTGCCACCAGGTCCTTGGCCCTGATTTAAAGTGTTCAAATGTTGAAGACCTAGTTGGCCAAAATCCCAGCATGCATCTCGCCGTTGATCACAGTGGTGAGGAAGACGTCCTAGACAGGCCACAGTTCCATCACACACTAAAAATTTGAAAGTAGCAGAAGATACGGATGGAAAGGGATGCATCCCTTTGGATTATTATGGGATGGCTCCCTGCCCAGTTGTGGATTCGTCCTCTTCTAGCAGATTGGCCCAAAGGCCTTCAACAGGAAACACAAGCAATGGCGAGCCACAAATCTGGGAATTGGTTGACCTGGTTAAAAAAAAAAGAGCGATGAAGTTATTAAAAAAAAGTCTTTCTGAGGTTCAGTTGTCTCGATGTTTCATATTAATCTTCCCCAGTCTGACATCTTCCAGCCTCTGAAGTTCTTGAGAACTTCTTTGAGGGACAGGAGAAGGAAGAGAAGGAGATATGGCGAGGGTCAGACAAGAGGCAGGAGAACTTCTTATGGATTTTATTTTATTTTTTGCAGAAAAATGGGGGGGAAAACTGTTAACTCTTAAGACCCTCTATTATGCTATGTATTCAAGATGGACTGAATATAATAATTATATAGAATAGAATAGAATAGAATAGAATAGAATAGAATAGAATAGAATAGAATAGAATAGAATAGAATAGAATAGAATAGAATAGAATAGAATAGAATAGAATAGAATAGAATAGAATAGAATAGAATAGAATAGAATAGAATAGAATAGAATTAAGGAATAGAATAGACTAGACTAGACTAGACTAGACTAGACTAGACTAGACTAGACTAGACTAGAATAGAATAGAATAGAATAGAATAGAATAGAATAGAATAGAATAGAATAGAATAGAAATAAGGAATAGAATAGAATAGAATAGACTAGACTAGAATAGACTAGACTAGACTAGAATAGAATAGAATAGAATAGAATAGAATAGAATAGAATAGAATAGAATAGAATAGAATAGAATAGAATAGAATAGAATAGAATAGAATAGAATAGAATAGAATAGAATAGAATAGAATCTATTGGGAATAGAACAGAACGAATTAGAAATAGAACAGAACAGAACAGAACAGAACAGAACAGAACAGAACAGAACAGAACAGAATAGAATAGAATAGAATAGAATAGAATAGAATAGAATAGAATAGAATAGAACTGGAAGGGACCTTGGAGGTCTTCTAGTCCAGCCCCTTGCTAATATAATATAATATAATAATATAATATAATAATATAATAATATAATATAATATAATATAATATAATATAATATAATATAATATAATATAATATAATATAATATAATATAATATAATATAATATAATATAATATAATATAATATAATATAATATAATATAATAATATAATTATAATATAATATAATAATATAATATAATATATAATATAATATAATATAATAATATAATAATATAATATAATATAATATAATATAATATAATATAATATAATATAATATAATATAATATAATATAATATAATATAATATAATATAATATAATATAATATAATATAATATAATAATATAATATAATATAATTAATATGACAGTATCGCAAAAGGCCCTTTTAGAAGGGTTAACTGGATTTGAGATTGTTAAAAGGGTTAAATATTTGGGGGTGTATTTGTCACCCTCAAATGCAAAGCTATATAAAAATAATTATGAAAAGCTATGGGGAAAAATTCAAAAAGAATTGGAGAGTTGGGGAAAATTGCAATTGTCTTTATTGGGAAGAATTGCAGCAGTGAAAATGAATGTTTTGCCTAAATTTCTATTTTTATTTCAAATGATACCTATTCTTAAAAAAGATTTAAATTTGGAGGAATGGCAACGGGGTATCAATAAATTTGTATGGGCAGGGAAAAGGCCACGAGTTAAACTTAAGATTATACAGGATACGCGCGAAAGAGGTGGTCTTAAAATGCCCAACTTTAAATTATATTATGAAGCTGCTGCGTTGTCAGCGATAAGTGATTGGATTAATTTAACACAAGGGAGATTATTAAATCTTGAGGGCCACGACTTGTTATTTGGCTGGCATGCATATTTATTGTATGATAAGAAGGTAGATAATGTGTTTAAAGTGCATATTTTAAGACAGGCATTGCTGAGAGTTTGGAAAAAGTATAGATATAAGCTAAACTACAAGATACCTTTATGGGCAATTCCGAAACATGCAATAGAAAACATAAATGTTGGCTTCAAACATGATGTGACTACATACAAGGAGATCTTAAGTTTGGAGAGGAACGTATGGTGTTTGAAGCCGTACAATCTTTTACGAGATGAGAAGATTGTTCAAACTTGGTTTCAATATACTGAGTTACGGGCCAGGTGGAAAGAAGACCAGAAAATTGGTTTCTCAATGACTGATGAAAATTTGGTAAAGCAAATTAGAAATCAGGGTCCAGCACATATCAAACGGATATATCTTGCATTGATAGAAATTGACTCAGAAACAGAACTTGTTAAAGATTGTATGATAAAGTGGGCTCAGAATATTCAAGAAGTTATCACAATGGACACTTGGGAAAAGATCTGGGTGAGGAACGTAAAATTTACACAAGCTCAAAATTTAAGAGAGAACTTTTACAAAATGTATTATAGGTGGCATTTAGATCCTAAAAAGCTTGCAAGTATGTATCCGAACTACCAACCTAAATGTTGGAGATGTGGTGGCGAAGACGCAACGTATTTTCATATATGG
>NC_138205.1:2583287-2633287 GCF_964194415.1 Vipera berus | reverse complement strand
GCTCGAGACAACCGCCTTAACGAAGTGGATGTGTGGCCCGAAGGTAAGGTAACCCCTTACTTTAGTGGCAAAGAGTCCCCTAGACCCAGGGCTAGATTTCCTAATCTAGGGGAGGTGGCAGGTGTCAGTTGCAGGAGGAAAGGGAAAAACAGCAATTTTCCAGATGGAAAATTAAAAATCGTAGTCCATTTGCAAGGGGTTCCCTGCAGAATGGAAATAGATTCTGGAGCTTCGGTGTCAATAATCTCCAGTGAAACCCTGGAGAGAATTGAACAATTAAGTGGAAAGAAAATTCCACTTAGCTCAACAAAAATTCAATTAACAGATTTTCAGAAAAGCCCCATAAAAATAAAAGGGAAAATTAGCCTCAGAGTTCAATTTAAAAATTTTAAGGGGGTCTTAGATTTAATAGTCACTGAGGGGAGGAGGACTAGTCTAATTGGCCTTAACTGGTTCCCTGCCCTGGGCATTTGGGTCGGGGGAATAAATTCAATAAGCAAAAATAAGACCCTCGAATCAGTCTGCAACGAATTTGCAGACGTATTCGACGGATCTCTAGGCAAATACAAGGGCCCCCCGATTAAATTTAACCTAGACCCCTCAGTGAAACCAATCAGGCTTAAGGCCCGAAGGGTGCCTTTCGCGCTGAAGGAAAAAATCGAGGCCGAGCTCGACCGGCTTGTAGGCCAAGGGGTACTAGAACCTGTTGAGGGAGGCCTGTGGGAAACGCCGATTGTCACACCCCTAAAACCCAATGGGGATGTGAGAATCTGCGCTGACTATAAAGCCACCCTCAACATTGGAATGAAAAAGCATGCTTACCCGGTCCCGACGGTGAAGCAGGTCCTCGCGACGATCCAGGACGGCGCCATGTTTGCCAAGTTAGACTTGGCGCATGCGTACTTACAATTGACTGTTTCTGAAGAGGCTGCTGAAGCACAGACGATTGTTACCCACAAGGGGGCGTTCCGGGTCCACAGACTGCAATTTGGTATTGCAGCTGCTCCAGGCATCTTCCAAGAAGTGATGGAGAGGACCTTAAAGGGCATACCTGGTGTATGCCCTTACTTTGATGATGTCCTGATAGCTGGAAAAGATGAAGAAATGTTAGTGGAGCGGCTGGAACAGGTATTGGGAAGGTTCAGGAGGGCTGGACTAAAACTAAAAAAAGAAAAGTGTAGCATTGGAGTTAAGTCCACTGAATTTCTAGGGTTTACAATAGACAAAAATGGAATTCATCCTACACCGGATAAAATCAAGGCAATTAAATTGGCACCAGAACCAAAAAACAAGGCAGAATTACAAGCCTTCCTTGGTTTAGTAAATTTTTACCACACATTTGTGCCTCACAAAGCTGCCATTGCAGAACCTCTCCATAGGCTCTTAGATAAAAAAACCCCATGGCAGTGGCTTAACAAACATAGGGTGAGTTTCCAAACATTAAAAGACATTCTTTCCAGCCAATCAACTGTAACCCATTTCATTGAAAATAAACCTATTTACCTAGCATGTGATGCTTCACCATATGGTGTGGGGGCCGTGATCAGCCATTTAGACAACCAGGGAATACAAAGGCCAATCGCATATTACTCTCGGACACTAACCAAAGCTGAGAGGAATTATGCACAGATTGACAGGGAAGCATTGGCAATTGTGGCAGGAGTTAAAAAGTTCCATGACTACCTTTACGGTAGGAACTTTACCATACTAACAGACCACAAACCCCTGTTGGGACTATTCACTACGGATAAACAGACTCCCCAAATCATGTCACCCCGAATGCTGAGATGGTCCATATTCCTCTCAGCATATTCGTTTTCTCTCCAATACAGACCGGGCAAGGACATGGGACACGCTGACGCCCTGAGCAGGTTGCCCTTAAACATAACAGAGGATGACCCTGCCCCGGTGGGGCAAATAATGTCCCTACAGGATATTCCGGACTGGCCTTTAACAGCCAAGGATATAGCTGTGGCAACAGACACCGACCCAATTTTAAAGAGGGTAATGGCTTGGGTTCTAAGTGGGTGGCCTAATACCAATCCGGATGCCAAATACATTCCATATGTCAGAAGGAAAGATGAACTATCAGTTCATTTGGGATGTTTACTGTGGGGAAACCGTGTGGTTATTCCTGAAATCCATAGGCCAGCTATCCTATTAGAATTACATGAAGGTCACCCAGGAATAGTTCGCATGAAGGCGTTGGCTAGGAGCCACTTATGGTGGCCAGGTCTGGACAATAACATTGAGGAATGTGTTGCCAATTGCCATCTGTGTCAACGTTCTAGGCCTGAACAACAACACATCCGCACGCATAAATGGGAGTTAGCTAGAAATCCGTGGTCCAGGATTCATATTGATTTCGCTGGACCTTTCCAAGGGGTGACATTTCTGGTAGTTGTAGACAGTTTTTCTAGATGGTTAGAGGTAATACCAGTCAGTTCTATGACTTCTAGTAAGACAATACAGGTATTAAGGGGCCTCTTTGCCACTCACGGGTTACCCGATATAATTGTGTCAGATAACGGGCCACAATTCACCTCTGTTGAATTCCAGGATTTCCTCAAGGCCAACTCGATTAAGCACAAGACATCAGCACCCTTCCACCCATCTTCCAATGGCTTGGCTGAACGTAACGTGAGGACCACGAAGGACGCCTTAAAAAGAATCATCCGAGGTGACTGGCATCAAAGACTGGCTGAGTTCTTGCTAACCCAACACACGACACCATGTACTGCCACAGGCAAAAGTCCAGCTGAAATGAGGTGGGGAAGAAGACTAACCACCAAATTGGACAGATTACACCCTGACAGACTTACACCAAGCGCTGAACCGGACATTCCTAATAGAACATTTAATGTGGGGGATTTGATATGGGCCAGGAACTATGCATCAGGGGACAAATGGATCCCAGGGGTGATTACTGAAATTTTGGGCCCCCTGTCGTACACTATTGAGGGGGAAGGGAATTGGATAAGCAAGAGACACATAGATCAGTTGAGGAAGAGAACTAGCGGATGCGTACCAGAAGATAGGGATCAAAACATGTTTGGGGGGAACAGTACATTCAGGGTCAGTGATAACAACACGCCTGGTAACGGGGAAGCCGAATTGCAAAATAACTCAGCCTCCGGTAGCCAACAACAACAAGCTAGTCAGTTCGATTGGGAAATACCTTTGAGGAGTAGGCCAGCGACCACTGATCTTCAAACACAAACAAAAACAAATTCACAAATCAGCAATAGGGAAGCATCAGAGTCAGGCAACCTAGAGTCCAGGTCCAACAGAGACTATCAGCCAAGCAGAATATCTGGTAAAGGTGTCCCTAGCAGCCAGGGCAGTCGATACCCTTCTAGAATCCATAGGCCACCAAAATATTTAAAAGATTTTGTTCATAAATAACAACAACTGGGGGGTAAGGGGTGTTGTGTATGTAAATAGTTACTAACAAGGGAATTGCAGTCTGCAGTATTTGCTGGAGTAGAGCGGGAGATTCAGGTGCAATCATTGGTTGCAATGAGCAAGAAGCGGGAAAACAAACGCTGCTGATTGGTTACAGTTCAAGCAGTTCCACTATAAAAGGTTGCAACATTTGACAGTTGACAGTTGACTTATGTGTATTCAATAAACCTGTTTGATTGCAAAACCACTCTGAGTCCTCGTCTATCAGAACCAAACACAAGGAACCTCCAAGCATTTCCACCAGCACTAATAGTGCAAATAACTAGTGCATAAACAGAGAACAAACTTTTTTTCCTTCTAGCATTGATCATGTTACATGGTTGGGTAATGAAATGTCTGCATGCAAACAAATCAAGCTCAGAAAGCATCAAGAACCCTCCCATTTTCCTCCTCCTCCTCCTCCTCCTCCTCCCACTCCACAAACCACACCCTCTTCTAGCACTGACGACGTTACCTAGTTGGGTCATGAGACGTCTGCAATAAAACGACCAACCTCAGAGAGCCCCAAAGACATCTTAGCTGCTTTTTTGGTGTGTTTTGGTCTGATACACGATGTGTTTCTTTGCAGCTTTCCATCTCTTTCTTTTTCTCCCTCTCTCTGCCTGCGATGTTGCTTAATATACTACCTTTCAAATGCCATTTTGATACCTTCAGTTCGGTTTTCCCTCGTAAATCGAGCTTGTAGCCTTCTTTGAGGGCATGCAGGATCTCGACCGTGCGCAGGTTGACGTGGATTCGATAAGCTGCAAAAATAATGCACACCAACACGCACTTGGAAACACCGGGTTTAAAGGCACACCAGAACTCAACCTAAGACAGGGGTTTAGCAAAAGACAATCGCCAGGGGTGGCGCGAGGAGGGTCAGAAAAGTTAAGAGGGTGGCGGCAACGTACGTTAGAAGAAGCAGGGCTTAGATTGTATAGTCTCAACCATCTCGTTGTCTCTTTTGGCACTCTCCTACAGTCTTTCCTTGTTTGGTTCGAACAAACAGACTCACCCGTGTAGAGTTCAAACTAGCTACTTCATTGCTCTCTGCCTCCAGTACAGGAATCTCCTCAGAATGGCAAGTTTTGCCTAGGAAAAACTAGATCCCTGGTGGCGAACCTATGGCACGAGTGCCACAGGTGCCACGCAGAGCCCCAGTCCTAGGCCTTCGGCTGGGTTTTATAAAACCTTTTCGCTTTAGGCCTCCGCCGCCGTGTGCAAAAAAAAAAAAAGAAGGTTCAATCAATCAATCAATCAATTTCAACTTCTCACGGGAAAAGAAAAGGTTTCGCCAAGTTGGAATTGATTGATTGAACTTTTTAGTCCCACCCAGTCTGCCATTACCACCACAGCCACGCCTGCCCAATGGGCCACGCCCACCAAATGGGCCATGCCAACCCAATGGGCCACGCCCACCCAGCACCTGACAATACCTAAGTGGGTTTTGGGTTGCAGTTTGGGCACTCGATCTCTAAAAGGTTCGCCATCACTGAACTAGATAAAGGCATTCAGGAAGGGTCAGGCCTAGGCCTTCTGTGTTTACTTAAAGAGTCCAGACTAATTCCCTGCTTGATCGTCTCCTCCTGACTGGCTCGCCAACACTCCTGGAGGGGAAGCAAAGAACATGACGATCTGCAACTCTCTGCAGACAAAGATGCTGCGTTTGCAATAGTGGCGAGTATCTGTATCTCGGGTGGAGGATGAGGGTGGAAGTTTGTTCTCCGAGCTTGTGGGTTGGTTTCCGTATGTTTTGTTACCAGGTGTTGTGATTCCATGCCAGCCTGTGATCCCGGCAGCTGAGTCTGGGGAATCAGAGGGGGAGGAGCAGGAGGAAGGGCCTGGGGAGCCATCAGAGTCAGAAGAAGGCTCCGATGAGCTACAGGACTTACAAAATGAGGAAGAACCTGGCCCCTCCACTCGTGATCAAGCTGAGAGCCAGCTGTGCTGGGAGGCTGAGTTGGACTCGGAGGAAGCACAGCTGGAAGACCTCAGAGACGCTTATAAACGCAGACAGGTCACACGAGTAGGTCAGAGGGAGGCAATGGGGCGGCTCCAGGGGAGAAGGAGAAAGCAGTGAGAAGCCACACCTTGCGGGCTGCATAACAAAAAGAGGATATGTGGGCAGGGCTGGTTGCTGGAGGCAACCGTTTGCAAAGAACTTCAGTGTTAAGAGATGGTGGTCTGTTTATTTTGCCTGTGAGTTATTTCTTGTTTTTCTCATGCTCCATTTTGTTTTTTGGATAAGGTCTCCGTTGGAAAAGGGTTCTGTTGCTTTTGTTTTTCCTGGGAGAATTATCAGGTCTGTAACGCAGATAAAAAGGGCTTATTTTTCCAGTCTACTGTTAAAAGAGGGGTTGTCCTTGTGAAGTGACAAGGGCGTACGTAGGCTGGGACAGAACACCAGGCTAGGCAACAGCTTCAATGGTGTTTATGGCGGATGTCTATGTCAGTGCTCTTCTATTTATAAGGGCTTCAGTTGTGGGAGTGTCAAGTGAGGGTCTTGTGATGAGTCATCAGAGAGAGGGGGGTGATAGGCCTTGGGATGGGGAGGTTACTTCAGGTCAGGGTCCTTGGAGGGTGTGAATTATCAATGGGTCAGGGGTGAGTCATCAGTGACAGCAGTGGTGGGATTCACCCGGTTCGCACCGATTCGGCAGAACCCGTAGTTAATCTTTTGTTGCCCAGGCCCAGAACAGACTTCTGGAAGCAGCTTCCACACAGAGAATCGGTGGTTCACCTATTTGAATCCCACCACCGCGTGAGAGGCTGGTGATGCGTCTTGTGATGGGGAGATTAGAGCAGGTTAAGGCCACGGAAAGGTGAACTGCTGGTGGGAGTGGGGGATTGCGCGGGATGGGGTTGAGGGATGGTGCTGTCTCCAGTTGGCTGTGCGGTTGATTTGGATTCTGAGGGGTTCGTAGGCTGGCTGTAGATCAAAGAAACTGTGTTGTCCAAGGCAGAAGGTTACAACTGGATTTGCAAAACTCGTTCCCCCCGTGTTCCCTAGGTGGGTTTTCCCCTCTGGACACTCAGCCGTTCAATCGGCGAGCTCCTTCCAAGCCAAGGATGCGTTACTCACGAAGGCCGGTGGACTCCATCCGCGAGGCAGTGTTGACCGTGTCCCCAAAGAGACAGTATCGTGGCATAGTCAGTCCCACCACGCCAGCCACACAGGGCCCTGACAAGGACATCAGACAAATTCAGTTCTTTAAACTTCAGGAGCGGGTTTCAACCGCTTTTTGGTACCCGTCTTATTTTTAAGGAAGGGAAAGGCAGAGAGCCACCAAAAGGGGGCCGTTCCTCAGCCTTGCCGCAACATTCCTGATGACCTTACCGGAGTGCAGGCCGATGCGTATCCGGACAGGTACGTCTGGCATATGGCGCATCTTGAAAGTGCCAACGGCACTGAGGATGTCAAGGGACATGTTGGCGATTTCACCTGCGTGTCGGTTCCCGTTCCGTTTCGGCAGCCCAGAAGCCACCATGTAGGCGTCGCCAATGGTCTCCACCTGTCAGTCAGAACAGGAGCGGTGAAAACAGCCGAAAGGTCTTGAACAAGGAGACTTGGCTTAGCCAAGCATTCGTAGTCAAAATCATGGCAGATGCAGAGTTAAGACACATTTTGGCATTTAGTGCAAAAATCAGGGGTAAAGTACTGACTCTTGGAAACGGCATTAGTAACTTCGCAACCTCATTTATCAATGAGCTGAAGGCAGAGTCTCTTTGACTATTTAATAATTTCTTCCTGAGTTTGTTGTAGCCAGAACAGAGCTACTCTTTATGACCTAATCTCCAAACGAATTCTTCTCTTAACAAGAGTTGAAAGGGACTTTGCAGGTCTTCTAATCCAACCCCCAAAGAGACCCTATACCATTTCAGACAAATGGTTGCCCAATCTCTTGTTAAAAGCCTCCAGTGATGGAGCATTCACCGCTTCTGGAGGCAGGTTGTTCCACTGGTTAGTTGTTCTAACTGTCAGGAAGTTTCTCCTTAGTTCTAGGTTGCTTCTCTCCTTGATGAGTTTCCATCCGTTGCTCTTTTCCTGCCTTCAGCTGCTTTGGAGAATAGGTTGAGGCTCTCTTCTTTGTGGCAGCCCCTCAACTATTGGAATCCTGCTATCATGTTCCCCCAGTCCTTCTTTTCATTAAACTAGACAAACCCAGTTCCTGCAACCGTTCCTTGTATGTTTTAGCCTCCAGTCCCCTAATCATCTTTGTTGCTCTTCTCTGCACTCTTTTTCCCTGTTGATTGTTTATATCTAATATTCCTCCCAGTTCTTGATCAATGTCCCCTAATCTCTTACGCTAGCAGAGATTGAATCTAAAAGAAGAGAGGTGTTTCAAACAAAAGCAACCTAGGCTGATATGCACCACAGCCCTTTTTTCCCCCCTAAGGTCCTCCTACTTTGTAGAAATCTAGCTCCCTAGGCCTACATCTTCACTTCCAAGAACCATCGACTCGCCGAACAACCAACGGGCAGAGAATATGATCTTTGTATGATGGCACCAAGCATCAACGCCACCCACGGTAGTATCCTGTTCCTCCCCATCCCTGCCTCCACCAAGCTATCACATGGCAATGGACAAGGGCATACATTCAATTTCACAGCTATTCAGATTGTTGGATGAGCAGGGACAAAAACAGCCAGGGACGTGATTGAAGCCTGGGAAAGTCAGCCAACATGAGTGCTAATTTAGCGCCGGCTTATCAAGTGTTTAGGAGGCGAGGGTGTGGCAGCACAAGGAAAGCAACCAACGACTTAACAGCCAGCCTTCAATGCCCCAATCAACAACACACAACAGGCACCATATAAATATCACACACAGATTATCCTAGAACACACAATCTGAGAAGTTCCCTGAAGATGGGATCCAGTATGAGTCCAAAAGCTCGGAATGCCTAAACCTCTGGGTCCTAGTGACCGACTCAGATTGGATCCTGCAACATTATCCTGGGACACGCAAATTTGCCTTCATTTGTAAGCTATCTTCCGCCCACCACAATGGTAACAAAGAAGACAGCTTTATCTTCACCTTATAAACGTCGTGGGAGCCAATGATGGCATCAAAGAGGGTGTACAGATCGTTGAGCAGGTCCACCACCTCAATGGGGTCACTCATGGCCGAGATGGTGGTGAAGCCCACAATGTCACTGAAATATAAGGTCACCTCTTCAAAATATTCGGGTTCCACTGGCGCACCCGTCTTCAGGGCCTCGGCCACAGAACTGGAGAGAGGACAAGTAGGAATTCAATGGATGGGGCCGATCAGCTTGAAAATGCCAAATAAATAATGCTGGGCAAATTTGCAAAAATATTGCAGTCTTGAAAATTGGGATTGCTCAACCTATTACCTCCCAAATTTGTTTGAATAGAGGGATTCTTAGCCAGCAGATTAACTGCATCTTTCAATAGATTAAGTTAAGTTAAGTTAAGTTAAGTTAAGTTAAGTTAAGTTAAGTTAAGTTAAGTTAAGTTAAGTTAAGTTAAGTTAAGTTAAGTTAAGTAGTTAAGTTGTTGTTAAGTTGTTAAGTTGTTAAGTTAGTTACCGTAAATTGTTAAGTTGTTTTGTTAAGTCGTTAAGTTGTTAAGTTATTAAGTTAAATCAAGTTAAGTTAAGTTGTTAAATTAAGTAAATTAAGTTAAGTTAAAGATGGCAGGAAATCAATATCTGAATAACGGAATAAGTGAGGTAAAAGGGACCTTAGAGGTCTTCTAGTCCAACCCGTTGTTCAAGCACGAGACCCCGTATCATTTCAGACAAGTGGTTGTCCGGTCTCTTCTTAAAAACCTCCAGTAATGGAGCACCCACAACTTCTAGAGGCAAATGCTTCTACTGGTTAATTGTTCTGTCAGGAAGTTTCTCCTTAGTTCTAGGTTGCTTCTCTCTTTGATTAGTTTCCATCCGTCGCTTCTTGTCCTGCCTTCTGGTGCTTTGGAGAATAGCTTGACTCCCTCTTCTTTGGGGCAGCCCCTGAGATACTGGAACCCTGCTATCATGTTCCCCCTTGCCCTTCTGTTCATTAAACTAGACATCCCCAATTCCAGCAACCGTTCCTCGTATGTTTTAGCCTCCAGTCCCCTGATCCTCTTCGTTGCTCTTCTCTGCACTCTTTCCAGAGTCTCAACATCTTTTTTTTTGTATCGTGGCTTCTGTTCACATTCTGGTTCTGAGTGCCCCTTTATTGCAAACATCCCCCTGGCGTCTGAATCTCTTTCTACCTTAATTTGGATTCTTCTTTCAGCAGGTGGTTGGTCTCAGTAACCTAAATGGAAGCTGGCAATTCCGGGGGGTCTGTAAATCTCTAGGGTAGACATGTCAAACACAAGGCCCGGGGGCCAGATCCGGCCCGCGAAGTGGTTTCGTGAGGCCCGCGAAGCCATCCTGGAAACAGTGAGGGAACGGCCCCCGCTGCCTCGGCCCTGGCCCAGAGACCCTCCTTCCACCAGAGACCCCCAGATCTGTCCCACTCCTGCCCAGCCCCCCATAGGCACCCTTGATGCGAACGATGTAGAGCTGGCCACGCCCACCCAGTAGGCCATACGCACTCTAGCCACGCCCACCCAGTAGGCCATGCCCACCCAGGCCACACCCACCCGGCCCCCCGAGGGCAACCGCCATGCTGATGCGGCCCTCAATGAAATTGAGTTTGACACCGCTGGGCTCTCCCAGAACCGCTGCAGTCAGCCAGGACCTGGTCTCCACTTTCCCCACTTTTAAGGTCTTTCGGATTTTGTGAGACTCACGGGGGCAGCATCTGCGTTAACAACTTGTCAGTCTTCTGCTTCTCAACTTCCAGCTCTTCCGTCCTCTCCCGGATCAAGTCTTCCAAGTTGCTGGAATATTGCTCCAGCATGCGTAGCATGGAGTCAATGATGTTGGTCTTCCGGCCTTTGTTGATGCCCTTAAACTGTGGGAGAAGAAAAGGAAGAGATCGAGAAGCCGAGTCTGTTTTTGACATCTCAGGATTAAATTATATACGGACTGTCGTGGTTCCGACAAAGGAAACTCTTCAAAAGAACTTCGAGGCATTCTTTACCCTTGACACGTTACTATATTTTTATATATTAGAGGCAGGTTACAGAACAACAGAAGAACAGAGCCGGAAAGGGACCTTGGAGGTCTTCTAGTCCAACCCCCAACTCAAGCAAGAGAACCTATACCATTTCAGACAAGTGACAGTCCAGCCTCCTCTTAAAAGCCTCCAGGGATGGAGGGCCCATGATTTCTGGAGGCAAGGAGTTCCACTGGTTAATTGTTCTCGCTGTCAGGAAGTTTCTCCTTAGTTCCAGGTTGCTTCTCTCCTTGACTAGTTTCCATCCGTTGCTTCTTGTCCTGCCTTCGGGGGCTTTGGAGAAGAGATTGACACCCCCCCTTTCACCGTGGCATTCCCTCCAATATCAAATATTTAATATTCAGTATATTTATTTAATATTTAAATATCTCTACATCTGTCCATATCTATATCTATCTATCTATCTATCTATCTATCTATCTATCTATCTATCTATCTATCTATCTATCTTCCTACCTATCTATCCATCTATCCATCTATTATTGGTCTGTCTATCTCTATGATCTATCTATCACTATCTGTCTGTCTGTCTGTCTGTCTGTCTGTCTGTCTGTCTGTATCTATCTATCTATCTATCTATCTATCTATCTATGTCTGTCTATATCTATCTATCTATCTATCTATCTATCTATCTATCTATCTATCTATCTATCTATCTATCTATCTATCTATCCATCCATCCATCCATCCATCCATCCATCCATCTATCCATCCATCCATCCATCCATCTATCATCTTGTCTAGTTTAATGAAAAGGACTGGGGGAACCTGACAGCAGTCTTCCAACAGTTGAGGGACTGTCACAAGGAATGGGGGGTGTCAACTTATTCTCCAAAGCCCCCGAAGGCAGGAGAAGAAGCAACGGATGGAAACTCATGAAGGAGAGAAGCAACCTAGAACTAAGGAGGAATTTCCCGACATTGAGAACAATTAACCAGTGGAACAACCTGCCTCCAGATATTGTGGGTGCTCCATCCTTGGAGGCTTTTAAGAAGAGATTGGATGGCCACTTGTCGGAAACGGTACAGGGTCTCCTGCCTGAGCAGGGGGTTGGACTAGAAGACCTCCAAGGTCCCTTCCAACTCTATTAGTCTGTATTCTGAGTCCTCTCCCTCTGGTCTGCTAGCCCCCATTCCTGGTCTCACATCACCTGATCAAAGACTTGATTGATGTTGGGTCTCCTTTCCGGCTGTTCGCACCAGCATTCCTTCATCAGCTGGATGCACTCTACCGGCGCCTGGTCGATGGAGACCGAGGGGCGGCAAAGAGGAGGGGGTCTCTCCACCTTCTTGATGATCTCTGCTTGGACAAAGACAAAACGCTCCAGGTGTTCTCGGCACAAATCCCATCATCCCCTGGATACCCCACCAAAGAAACAGCCCAACCCATGCTAGTGTGGGAAGAATCCAGAGAAAGAAATATTTTGGGAAATATTAAAAAGGCAGAATATTATATTTCTCCAAAGGATTTTAAAGGCAGAAACCAACTACCCCACCCACCCTCCCACCCACCCCCGAGTCTCTCTGCCCCAAACAGAAACCGGGTCTGTAGAAAATGCAGATGTGATCATCTTGTCAGAAAGATTGGAGCCAGGAAGCTGGTGGGATTAGAAAGACAAAGATCCCTAGAATCAACAATCCCTCACACCAAAAAAACCCAACACTCATCAGCCCCAGCCCCAGGGAAGCACGATATGACCTTTGGGACACAATAGGATTAACCCACCACCATCAGAATGCCAGAAAGTCACACTCAAGACTCAGGTCAAAAGTCCATGCCACAGGAACAACTCCAAACAAAAGCCCAAGGAAGTATAAAAACCCACCACTCCCTGTTACATGTGGTCACTTTTTTTCCCAGAGCCATCTGTCTGTCTGGCTCTCCTCTTCAATAAACTGCAACCTTCTTTCTAAAGCAGCCTCCATTTTGATTATTCCCGGCTCCGACTGGACCCAGATGAAGATTTTTTTCCTTCAACAATAGGAACTGTGAAGGAACATAATATTTCTATTTCAGGCAGTCCTGGAATTATGACTATAATTGGGACCGGAATTTAATAATTTAAATGATTAAAGATGCTGGCTGAAGGAGTCATGCAAGATTTTACGACCTTTTTTTTTTGGCCAGGGTTGTTTGAGTTGAATTGCTATGGTTGTTAAGTGAATCACACGGTCCTTAAGACAAAATCCGGCTTCCCCCATTGACTGGGCTTGTCGGAAGCTGGCTGGGAAGGGTGATGACGTGATCCCAGGACATGGCAACGGTCACAATACACAACGGTTGCCAAGTGCCCAAATTTGTGACCATGAAGATGCCGTGATGGTTGTAAGTGTGAACGCAGGGCGTAAGTCACTTTTTCCAGTGTTGTTGTGGGTTCAGATGTTTGCTAAATCAATTGTTGTAACTTGAGGACCACCTGTGCAATCAAAGGCCTCTTCGCCAAGGGTGATATAAATCAACATAGTTCGTTCTAATATTATACATTTTTTTCTTAACTTGAATTATATCTCATTTTGGCCCATAGGAAGCCACTAGGTTTATAATTATAGTCGTATCCCTTCTAAAACAGGGGTCTTTAAACTTGGCAACTTTAAGACTGGCTGAGGAATTCTGGGAGTTGAAGTCCACAAGTCTTAAAGTTGCCAAGTTTGAAGACCCCTGTTCTAAAACGTTCAGATATATACTTCATATATATACTTCATCTGGGTCCAGTCCGAGCCGGGAATAATCAAAATGGAGGCTACTTTAGAAAGAAGGTTGCAGTTTATTGAAGAGGAGAGCCAGACAGACAGATGGCTCTGGAGAGAAAAAAAGTGACCACATGTAACAGGGAGTGGTGGGTTTTTATACTTCCTTGGGCTTTTGTTTGGAGTTGTTCCTGTGGTATGGACTTTTGACCTGGGTCTTGAGTGTGACTTTCTGGTATTCTGATGGTGGTGGGTTAATCCTATTGTGTCCCAAAGATCATATATACTTCATAGATATTTCTACGATGTGTCCTGTGTGACCCTTTGGTTGATCGTCTCAGCTCTTGCAATTACAGTATGCCGTGAGTTTATTTATTTAATAACTTGCATCCCACTTTATCCCTTTTGCCAAGAACTCAAGTCTGCAAACACACCCAATGCACCTCCCACCTCCTATTTTTTCCCAGAACAACAAGTCTGTGAGGTGGGCTGGGCTAAGAGAGAGAGAGAGGGACTGGCCCAGCCTAAGGTGGGACTAGAACTCAGAGCCTCCTGGTGATTGGTGAAAGTCACCCAGCCAACTCTCGTGCCTAAGGCGGGACTAGAATTCCCTGTCTTCTGGTGATTGGCCCAAGGTCACCTAGCTGACTTTCATCCCTAAGGCGGGACTAGAACTCCTGGTCTCCTAGTGATTGGCCCAAAGTCACCCTGCCACCTTTCACGCCTAAGGCAGAGCTAGAACTCCCGTCTCCTGGTGATTGGCCCAAAGTCACCCAGCTGACTTTCATCCCTAAGGCGGGACCAGAAGTCCCAGTCTCCTGGTGATTGGCCCAAAGTCATCCAGCTGATTCACCATGCCTAAGGCGGGACTAGAACTCCTGGTCTCCTGGTGATTGGTCCAAAGTCACCCTGCCACCTTTCATGCCACAGGCAGAGCTAGAACTCCCGGTCTCCTGCTGATTGGCCCAGTCACCCAGCTTTTGTGCCTAAGGCGTGCTCATAGCTTATTTCTCTACGTGATCTTATATCTTAATAGGCGAAATGATTCCGGTATAACCGAGTTACCGGGAAGAAAAATGTCAATATTTGGCAGAGCACAAAGTTGGCACCCAAAGCACAGTCCCCTGCTGGCCTGGGACAAATGCAGAAGGACTATCCTTAACCAGGAACAAAGCCACAAAGCCAGAATGGCCAACGTTTGGTCTGGATCCAAGCCAGCAGGTGGAGTTCCCACCTCTTTGAGGACCTGAGCGATGGGCCAGGGTCTTCTGACTCCGACCCCCAAACTCTGGACAGGAGAGGACGACCCACCACCGGCCTTCTCTTCCTCGCTCCCCTCTTAGTACCTTCGGGGCTCATCTCCAGCATGCAATAAGGCGCCGCGCGGCAGATGACTTCTTGAATGATGATGGAGATACTGTAAATGTCTCCCCTGAAGGTGCCTTTCCGTTCCAGCGCCGGGTTCCTCAACAATTCCGGCGCGGTCCAGAAACGGTCTGGTGAAATAAATCGGAGGTGGAGGGTGGGGTTGGGCTAGAAGACCTCCAAGGTCCCTTCCCGCTCTCTTAATCTATTCATTACGTTCTAAATGCAAACCATCATAAATATGAACCGGAAACACTGCGGACTACAGGGACCATTTGAGTTGCGTCCCCAACAGCCTTGCACCTGTCTTCAACAGGGAAGGGACCCAGGGCAGAAGACATCCTGCAGCCAAGAAGGCTCCACCCCTATTTGCACCGCTCGGGTGACCCTGAGGAGGCAGGTAAACCTCCAAGTGGCCTCAACGGTTCTCTAAAAGAAGGTGAAGGGCCCGCCGTCTGCAAGGCGTATAAATCCTTCCACTCCCCGTCACTCAGTCAGAGCTGAAGAAGCTTCCGGGATGGGAAGCGAAACGTCTTCGAAGAAGAACAAGGAAGTCCAGTTGCCTCCTGACAAAAAGCACCTTTGGGACAACCACGACTTGCTTAAGGGAGAATCTCCGTAGACATTTAGGACTTCAGTTTCTTTTTTCCGGGGCTGTCGCCACTTTGAACGGTGACGAAACGAATTGTGGAAAGTCGAGGACCACTGTGTGTCCTAAACATTTTTATCGGCCCACCTAATTTCCTTCTCATTCCCCTCTTCCCCGACTCACCCTCAGGCTTCATCGGATCCCGGGTCAGTTTCTGCGCCTCCAACAATTCGTTGTATCCGTGATCCGTGACTTTGAGGACAAAACGGCCGTCCACCACACAGTTCCGAGACTTCAGCCGGCCGTGAGGGAATTCCTGGTGGTGCAAATACTTCATTCCCTGGAGGAGGGGGGGGGAAGAAGAAGAAGAGGTGAGCGGGCCTGGCCCACGTCATGATGCAGGTAAGTCCTCGTTGAGCGACCACAATTAGCACCGGCAATTTAGTCACTAAGCAAAGCAGAAACCAGGATTCTGCTTATGAGCGTGGAGCTCTCCTTTGCTTTTCAGACCCGTGAAGGTTATAAAAACCCAGGTCGTCCTCGACCTACGTCCACAATCGAGCCCAAAATTTATGTCGCTAAGCGAGACGTTTGTCAAGTGAGTTTCGCCCTATTTTACGGCTTTGCTTGTCACGGTTGTTAAGCGAATCGCTGCAGTGGTTAAGTTAGTAACCTGGTTGTTCAGTGATTCTGGCTTCCCCATTGACTTTGCTTGTCAGAAGGTCGCAAAAGGGGATCACACACACCCCCGGGATGCAGTGACCGTCATATGTATGAACCAGTGGCCGAACGTCTGAATATTGGTCCCATGACCGTGGGGATGCTGCAAGGGTCATAAGTGTGAAAACTGGTCGTAAGCCTTTTTTTTTCAGTCCCGTTGTAACTTTGAACGGTCAATAAATGAACTGTTATAACTTTCTCCTGCCTGAGCAGGGGGCTGGACTAGATGACCTCTGAGGTCCCTTCTAGCTCCTATTCTATTCTATTCTATTCTATTCTATTCTATTCTATTCTATTCTATTCTATTCTATTCTATTCTTTATTCTATTTTTTATTCTATTCTATTTCATTCTATTTTCTATTCTATTTTTATTTTATTCTATTCTGTATTTTATTATTCTATTCTGTTCTGTTCTATTCTGTTCTATTCTGTATTTTATTATTCTATTCTATTCTATTTTTATGTGATTCTATTCTATTCTATTCTATTCTATTCTATTCTATTCTATTCTATTCCTTATTTCGTTATTCTATTCTATTCTATTCTATTCTATTCTATTCTATTCTATTCTATTCTATTCTATTCTATTCTATTCTATTCTATTCTAATATTATTCTATTCTATTCTATTCTATTCTATTCTATTCTATTCTATTCTATTCTATTCTATTCTATTCTATTCTATTCTAGGACTACCTCTGTGAGGACTGGTTGTGAAGTTATTTTATCATGACCACTGTAACTATGAACAGTCACTGAACGAGGCAGGCACTAAACAAGGACTACGTGTTCTTTCTGATCAGGGAGATCTATACAATTATATAAGGAGTCTATGCCAACATAATCTCAGGAATAAAACATTCTGGTCATCCTAAAAAATACTTCTTAACTATCAGTGGGTTTTCCTACACATTCTCCCTCTTAGAACCATGTTTGATCATGATAGGCAGATCTTTCCATAGCTGAAACCTTGATGATAGTCCTAAATTTGTTTCTTAAGAGCTTCAGATGCTCACAGGCCCTGATTGATGGTGGTTGAAAGCAAGAACTGAGAACTTTCTTCAAGTCCTCTGGAAGCTACTGCAGGAACCATCTGCGAATTCTCTAGCTGGGCCATCCTTGAGGGTCCCAAAGTTGTCCACCTCTACCAACTTTGAGGGCCACCAACTTCTTCAAGTCCTCCAGTAGCTTCTGCAGGAAAGATCTGCAAATTCTCTGGCTGGGCCATCCTTGAGGGTTCCCAAGGTGTCCATCTCAACCAACTTTGAGGGCCACCAACTTCTTCAAGTCCTCCAGTAGCTACTGTAGGAACCATCTGCAAATTCTTTAGCTGGGCCATCCTTGAGCGTCTCAAAGTTGTCCACCTCAACCAACTTTAAGGGCCACCAACTTCTTCAACCCTCCAGTAGCTACTGTATGAACCATCTGCAAATTCTCTAGCTGGGCCATCCTTGAGGGTCTCAAAGTTGTCCATCTCTACCAACTTTGAGGGCCACCAACCCTTTTCTCAACGCGAGGGAATATTCCTCATCCCAGCCTCATGTTTCTCCTAAACTGGATCTCAGGACAGCTAGATCTCTTTCCCGGGCACCTTGATAAGGTCCAGCAGCAAGGACGATTTGAACATCCAGTCCAGTTTCATGTCCTCGTTACGGAGAAGGTCCTCGAGGCTCCCGCGCATGCTGTGCTCTGAGACAACAGCAAAAATCCCAGTGTCATGGAAGAAGCCTACAAAAGGGTTCAGGTTTTCATGTCTCAGGTCCCGCAGCTGAATATGGGGAAGAACAAGAGGGAATAAGAAGTGAAAGTCCTCCCTCACCCAGCGGGGTGGGTGTCACTGCATGTTTTTTTTAGTTCGTCCGAAAAGCTCAATTCTAATTGCACATTTCCTTCTGTTCTGCACCTGTGTTGATAACCTATCTGGTAACCATAGTGAATGTCATGTGGTCTAGCTAGGTTATGAGTTAGTTTTGCTGTGTGCGCAAGCGTAAAAAGTTTTTCTAGTTTTTGTCTTTACTTTTTCTTTTACTGTTTGATGAGAGAGGATGTAGTCAGTTAGCTTTCTTATTCCTTGACAGTGGGAATGGCTAGAAAGGTTTCCTGTAGAAGGCCTTCTTCTCTGTCTTAAGGCCTTGTCCCTACATGCTTCGAGTGACCTTTGTGGAAGGCCTTCTTCTCTGTCTTAAGGCCCTGTCCCTACATGCTTTGAATGATCTTTGTGGAAGGCCTTCTTCTCTGTCTTAAGGCCTTGTCCCTACATGCTTCGAATGACCTTTGTGGAAGGCCTTCTTCTCTGTCTTAAGGCCCTGTCCCTACATGCTTTGAATGATCTTTGTAAAAGGCCTTCTCTGTCTTAAGTCCTTGTCCCCACGTGCTTCTAACTACCATTGTAGAAGACCTTCTTCTCTGTCTTAAGTCCCCACATGCTTCTAACTACCATTGTAGAAGACCTTCTTCTCTGTCTTAAGTCCCCACATGCTTCTAACTACCATTGTAGAAGACCTTCTTCTCTGTCTTAAGGCCTTGTCTTTACATGCTTCTAACTACCATTGTAGAAGACTTGTTCTACATACTTCTAACTACCATTGTCCTGGCAAACTATTTTTAATCTCGAGTCTGCATAACCCAACCTCAGCCTGTGACTGAAAGAGCCGTAAGCCATCCTTGCTGGTACTGAGGTTAAAGTAACGTTTCCTCACTTAACAGAATGACAAAGTTGGAACAAAACTTGGAGGTCATCTAGTCCACCACCACCCCCGCTCAGGCAGGAAACTCTATATCATTTCAGACAGATGGGTGTCCAATCTCTTCTTAAAAACTTTCCAAGGTTGAAGAACCCACAACGTCTGGAGGCAAGTCGTTCCACTGTCTAAAACTTTGCTGTCTCTTGGCCCTCTGCAATGCAGCTCTTCCCTCCCGGGAATCCAGACTACACTCCACCCCAGTCCAGGAAGCACCCTGGACAAAATCTTGGCGGCCTCATCAGCGCTTCCCTTGGAAAAAAAACCGAGGTTGCCAAGGGAGGCTGGTTGAGTTCCTACTGACTTGACGATGGGAAGGCCCCAACTCAGTTGTGGGGCAAAGCCCCCAAAGCAGGGCAATTCTGCATCCCCTTGACTGAGTGCTCAAAATCTGGGTCACCGTGCAGAGAACCACCGCTGAAAAGTAGGGCAATGTACAAGAAGGGCAGGCAGATCACGCAAAGTACTAGTAAGGTAGGTAAAGGTTCCCCCGCACATGAGTGCTAGTCGTTTCCAACTCTAGGGGACGGTGCTCATCTCCGTTTCAAAGCCGAAGAGCCAGCGCTTGTCTGAGGATGTCTCCGTGGTCATGTGGCCGGCATGACTAGACGCCAAAGGCGCACGGAACGCTCTTACCTTCCCACCGGAGTGGTCCCTATTTTTCTACTTGCATTTTTACGTGCTTTCGAACTGCTAGGTTGGCAGAAGCTGGGACGAGTAACAGGCGCTCACTCTGTTACGCGGCACTCAGGATTCGACCCGCCAAACTGCCGACCTTCTGATCGACAAGCTCAGCGTCCTAACCCACTGAGCCACCGCGTCCCTTAAAGTACTAGTACCGCTTTATAAAACCCTAGTGAGGCCACACCTGGAATACTGCAGCCAGTTTTGGTCAACTGTATCACAAAAGAGATGTTGAGAGTTTGGAAAAAGTTCAGAGAAGAGCAACTAAGAGGATCCAAGGCCTGGAGACTAAAACGTATGAAGAATGGGTGCGGAAGAAGTTGAAGTCCACGAGTCATACAAGAGCCAAGGTTGCCTACCCCTGGGCTAGTCTAAAGAAAAGAAGAAATGCGGTGACCTGATAGCCGTATTCCAGTATTGGAGGGGCTGCCACAAAGAGGGGGTCAAATTAGTCTCCAAAGCCCCCGAAGGCAGGACAAGAAGCAACGGATGGAAACAAATCAAGGAGAGAAGCAACCTGGAACTAAGGAGAAATTTCCTAACAGTGAGGACAATCAACCAGTGGAACAGCTTGCCACCAGAAATCGTGGGCGTGCCATCACTGGAGATTTTTAAGAAGAGGCTAAACAGTCACTTGTCTGAGACGGTATAGGTTCTCCTGCCTGAGCAGGGGGCTGGACTAGAAGACCTCCAAGGTCCCTTCCATCTTCTATTCTATTCTATTCTATTCTATTCTATTCTATTCTATTCTATTCTATTCTATTCTATTCTATTCTATTCTATTCTATTCTATTCTATTCTATTCTATTCTATTCTATTCTATTCCATATATTCTATTCTATTCTATTCTATTCTATTCTATTCTATTCTATTCTATTCTATTCTATTCTATTCCATATATTCTATTCTATTCTATTCTATTCTATTCTATTCTATTCTATTCTATTCTATTCTATTCTATTCTATTCTATTCCATTCCATTCCATTCCATTCCATTCCATTCCATTCTATTCTATTCTATTCTATTCTATTCTATTCTATTCTATTCTATTCTATTCTATTCTATTCTATTCTATTCTATTCTACTCTACTCTACTCTACTCTACTCTACTCTACTCTACTCTGTTCTGTTCTGTTCTGTTCCATTCTGTTCTCTTCCTAATTCTAATTTGTTCTGTTCTGTTCCTGGAGGTGGGGTCAAGAGGGGAATTAGCCTCGAGTCATTACATTCCCATAAGCATTCTAAGTCAAACCCCTCTTGAATTCTATTAACTCTTATCTAGTGCCAAACTTATTCTAACTCTTAGCTGACTAGATCCTTGTGTGTAGCCATGAGCAATAAATCAGCTTAACTGGAATTTAATGTGATACTGATTCTTCACACCTTCACACCTGTTGGCTGAAACATCTTAGCGGATGAGGCAGAGGAGGGTGAAAATATAGGTAGTCCGCGAATTATGAACACTCAAATTATGAACTGAGCCCCAAATTTCTGGTGCTAAGCCAGGCCGTCGTTAAGCGAATTTTGCCCCGTTTTACGACCTTTCTTGCCACTGTTGTTAAGCGAATCACGGCAGTGGTTAAGCCAGTAACACAGCTGTTAAGTGTTCATACGGCTTCCCCATGGACTTTGCTAGTCAGGAGATCGCCAAAAGGGACGACGTGACACTGCAACCGTCATAAAACAGGAGTCAGTTGTCAAGCATCTGAATTCTGGGGAGCCTGCGAGGGTCGTAAGTGTGAAAAATGGTCATAAGTCGTTGTTGTTTTTTCCAGGATGTTTGTAACTTTGAACGTTTGCTAAATGAACTTGTTGGAAGCCGAGGATTACCTGCGCGGGGAATCTCTCGTTACTGGTTGACACGTAAGCCAGGAAAGATTGTCTACGACTCTCTTTATCTACCCATTTTTGGAAGAAAGCTCTTCAGAACTCACCTTGCAAAAAACTTTTTCCGTGGTTGGTTTGACTTCGATGCTCTTTCCTTTAGGGAATCTTTTCAGCCACACCCAGTCACCCTAAAAGTGGGGGAGGAGGAGACAAGGAAGGGCACACCTGGTGACTCTCAACCATCTTGAGGGCTCAAAAAAAGCAGGAAGGAAGGGTGAACCCTGCTCTGCATCAATCCAAGCTGATGGGTTAGATCAGAGGTCCCCAACCTACGGGGTGCGGCGCTCTACCAGGCCGTGGCCTCTTGGCCACCGGGCTGCGTGAGTAGCTGGGCAGTGCACATGCGTGTGTGCATGCTCCCCCTCCCTCGTGCCACCGTTGCCGTGAGTGTTGTGCAGGCGGTGGCAGGGCTGCTAGTATGCATGAGTGGTGACATTGCCATGAACCTTCTGTGGGGGACAGCAGCGCTGCGAGCAGCCGGTGGGGCGCAGCATGATCCTCATATGGGGTCATTGGCGCGAACCTCGTGCCAGGGCGGCTTTGCTTCAGGGCGCAGCTCAATCTTCGCGCGAGGCACTGGCACGAACCTCACCCCGGAGCAGTGGCACGAACCTCACACCAGGACAGTATCGCTGCGGGCCGCAGCGCAAGCCTCGTGCTGGTGGTAGCATCGCCACGAACCTGGCAGTGGTGGCGCCACACCGGTTGCCGGTGTCACTGAGAGTTGTGTGCGCATGCTCGCAGCCCCGTTTGCATGGTGTGCGTGCTCACGGCCTGTTTGCATGTGCGCGCGGACGTGTGGCCGCATTCGCGTTTGTGCATGCATGCGTAAAGCGCCCGCCCCTCCCTCTCCCACCGGGCCGCCAATCCAAAAAGGTTGGTGACCCCTGGATTAGGCTAACCAAGTGGTTTCGTAAAGACGTTAGACAACAAAGAGGAGAGGACCCAGCCCTTGGACAATCTACAGTGGACCAACCAACAAGGTCTCAAACCCAAATCCTTCCTGACTTTCCCATGAAAGATGAGTTGAGCCTTCTTCTTGGTGTTCCACAGTTGATGTTCAGGTCGACCTTGCCCCACCATATTCTGTTGGGCCGGGGTCTCCAACCTTTGCAGGAAATGGCTTTAGATCTGAGGTCCCTCCTGTAGGGCCTCCACTCCCACCATCCAATACTGAAAGAAGTTGGGACCACACACGACACAGGAAGGAATATGTCTTCACCTCAAACACAGCTACGTTGTTCTCCTGCTCCGTCCCATTTTTCAAGCTTTTCTTGTCCGAGCTCTTTCCCCCAGGACTGTCATCCATCTTCTAGGGAGGAAGAAGACACGTCAGGGTAAACTAAAGAACGCTCTGAAATAATATTATTGAGCAACCGTTAAGAACAAGACAGGTGGACATAACCTTGGTTAC
The DNA here is from genome assembly GCF_964194415.1 of Vipera berus. NCBI lineage: Eukaryota > Metazoa > Chordata > Lepidosauria > Squamata > Viperidae > Vipera > Vipera berus. The sequence goes on along the minus strand of NC_138205.1, from coordinate 2,610,675 downwards.
ATACATCTACATCTTGATGGTCCAATGTAAAATTTACACAAGCACAAAACTTAAGAGAGAATTTTTACAAGATGTTTTATAGATGGCACTTAGATCCTAAAAAGTTAGCATGTAGGTATCCAAATCAACCGCCTAAGTGTTGGAGATGTGGTAGTGAAGAGGCGACTTATTATCATATATGGTGGACATGTAAAAATGTTAAAGCCTTTTGGATAAAAATATGGTGGATCTTTCAGAAAGTTTTTAAGAAAAAAATAAGATTTACTCCGCAGCTATTCATATTGGGGATTATTTCGGATTGTACTGTTATAGAAACTAAATTAATGTTACACTTAATAACGGCAGCCAGACTGTTGGTGGCGCAACATTGGAAGAAAGAAGATTTACCTACAACAGAACAATGGATACTTAAAGTAATGGACGTAGCTGAAATGGCAAAAGTTTCAACATACTGTATTTGAAAGAACAGTCACAAGAAAAATATATTTTGGAATGGAAAAGATGGATTGATTATATTCAGAACAAATATGGGACTAAAAAGTTTCAAATAGCATATGAATAATTCTTAACAATTATAGAAGTATTATAATTACTTTAGTTTTGTTATAAGGGAGTTAAAGGGTGGAAGGTTTGTTAACATTGTAATAGATATTTAGCATATGTTTGTATAAGATTGCTATATGTAATACCCTGTATTATGCTTTGGGAAGTCTGGGGGGGGAGGGAAGGGGAGAGGGTTGATGGGGAGGGGGGGTTATTATTAAAATTTTGTAAAACTTTTCAATAAAAAAATACATCTTGATGGTCCCAAAGAACAAGAAAAGTGGACCTAACCTTGGGTAGATGCATCTCCATCTTGATGGTCCCAAAGAACAAGAAAAGTGGATGTAACCTTGGGTAGATACATCTACATATTGATGGTCCCAAAGAACAAGAAAAGTAGATCTAATCTTGGGTAGATGCATCTATATCTTGATGGTCCCAAAGAACAAGAAAAGTGGACGTAACCTTGGGTAGATGCATCTATATCTTGATGGTCCCAAAGAACAAGAAAAGTGGACGTAACCTTGGGTAGGTGCATCTCCATCTTGATGGTCCCAAAGAACAAGAAAAGTGGATTTAACGTTGGGTAGATACATCTACATCTTGATGGTCCCAAAGAACAAGAAAAGTGGACCTAATCTTGGATAGATACATCTACGTCTTGATACCCCCAAAGAACAAGAAAAGTGGACGTAACCTTGGGTAGATGCATCTCCATCTTGATGGTCCCAAAGAACAAGAAAAGTGGATCTAATCTTGGGTAGATGCATCTACATCTTGATGGTCCAAAAAACAAGAAAAGTGGACTGAACCTTGGGTAGATACATCTACATCTTGATGGTCCCAAAGTTGGCCATCTCTACCAGCTTTGCAAGGCCAGTGACCGTGGTCTTTTGACACCACCTCTTCTCTTGCATCAATCTGACTCGGTCATTATTCACTCAGCCCGGTCTCTGATTTTAGAGTGCTTTACTCAATGATCACAACTATCGCCACGGGGTTGTGTTTATTTATTTATTATTATTTATTAATTTTATTTGTATACCGCCCTTCTCCCGAAGGACTCAGGGCGGTGAACAGGGCAATGCATGTTAAAAGACAAAATACAAAAATTAAAAGAGATTAAACAAAATGCCCACAACTCTTACAATAAGTTAAAACACAATAAGAAAAGTTAAAACACATTAATAAAACCCAACCCCATCCCATCAGGCCAGGCCAGCTTGTTCGAAGAGGTAAGTCTTTAGATCGCGCCGGAAGGAGCGGAGGTCGGGCGCCATCCGGAGCTCAACCGGAAGATGGTTCCATAAATCCGGCGCGCCCACAGATGGTCCCTTGGTTCTTCTCAAGGCTGTCGCGTGAAACCTTGCTTACCTTCCTGCTGTTGGGGAGGTTGATGAAGGTCAGGTCATTCGCAGTCAGGACAATTTTGTTGGGTCCCTTCATGAGCTTGGCGTGCAGAAACTGGCATCTGCGAAAAGCGAGGCGAGCAATTGAAAAACATCGGAAATGAAAAACGGTCGCCCACAGCCGAAGCAGGGAGGGGCAGACGCCGTCCCATATGAATCCCAAACGCCATTCTGGAGTGGGGACTCACCCATGAAACTCACCGAAGATAGTAAGCCAGACCTGATCCACCCAGGAGCAAGAGAGTAACAACGAGGAAGAGGAAGAAAACAAAAGCGACACCCACGCCTGGAAGGAGGAGGAAGGGGAAAAAAACTCATTTTCTTTGGACTGAGGTCCACCAGGGTTAAGACAAGTGGGATGTCCAGTTTCCCCTTAAAAACCTCCAATCTTGGAGCACCCACAACTTCTGGCGGCAAGCTGTTCCACTGGTTAATTGTTCTCACCGTTAGGAAGTCTCTCCTTGAGTCCAGGTTGCTTCTCTCCTTGACTTCAAACTACTTGATTGTTCCAAGCCTACTTTACGGGAATCTTCCCAGATTGGCTGCTTTCGCCCGTGAAAGGCTACATAAGGCTAAAGGCCTTGAAGGGCAGTTACACAGACGTTACACAGAATAACAGAGCTGGAAGGAACCTTAGAGGACTTCTAGTACAGCCCTCTGCTCAAGCAGTAGACCCTAGTCCCTTTCAGACAAAGAGCTGTCCAATCTCTTCTTTAAAAACCTCCCGTGTTGGAGCACTCACAACTTCTGAAGGCAAGCCGTCCCGCTAATTAACTCTTCTCCCTGTTAGGAAATTTCTCCTTAGTTCCAGGTTGCTTCTCTCCTTGATTCGTTTCCACCCGTTCCTTCTTGTCCTGCCCTCAGGTGCTTTGGAGAATTGGTGGACACCCCCCCCCTCTTTTCTGTGACAGTCCCCCCAAATATCAGAAGAAAGCTAGCAGGTCACCCCCTAGTCCTTCTCTTTGATGGGCTAGAGTAGACATACCCAGTTCCCTTAATCGTTCATCATGTGCTTTGGCTCCTAATCACTTTTGTTGCTCTTCTCTGCCCTCTTTCTAGAGCAGACATGTCAAACACAAGGCCCGGGGGTCGGATCCGGCCCGCGAAGTGGTTTCATGTGGCCCGCGAAACCATCCTGGAAACAGTGAGGGAACGGTCCCCGCTGCCTTGGCCCTGGCCCAGAGACCCTCCTTCCGCCAGAGACCCTCAGATCTGTCCCACTCCTGCCCAGGCCCCCATAGGCAGCCTTGCTGCGAACGATGTAGAGCTGGGCACGCCCACCCAGTAGGCCATACGCACTCTAGCCACGCCCACCCAGTAGGCCACACCCACCCTAGCCACACCCACCTGGTCCCCTGAGGGCAACTGCAATGCTGATGCGGCCCTCAATGAAATTTGAGTTTGACACCCCTGTTCTAGAGCCTCAGCATCTTTTTTTGTATCGTGGTTACCAGAATTGGACGCAGCATTCCAGCTGTGGCCCCACCAGTGCAGTGTAAAGCGGTACTAACACTTCACAGGCCCTTGAGTCTATCCCTCTGTTGATGTAACCTAGGACTGGGCTGGCCTTTTTGGCAGCTGGCTCACATTTAAGTGGTAATCCAGTAGGAGAAGCTTTGACCTCTTGTGTTTACATAAGGACTCCAGGCTAGTTCCCTGTTTGACACACACACACCCTCGTCCGGATCCGAAGGGTTGCTCTCCAAAAATTACAGAATCACACGCCGCCTGATTCTTTCCCAAAGCCCCAGAGGGCAGGAGAAGAAACAACGGATGGAAACTCATCAAGGAGAGAAGCAACCCGGAATTAAGGAGACACTTCCTAACAGCGAGGACAATGAACCAGTGGAACGGCTTGCCACCGGAGGTCGTGGGTGCTCCAACACTGGAGGCTTTAGGAAGAGACTGGACAGCCACCTGTCTGAAATGGTATAGGGTCTCCTGCTTGGGCAGGGGGTTGGACTAGAAGACCTCAATGGTCCCTTCCAGCCATAGGATTCTATAAGGCAGGAGATAAAGGCAGAGGAAGGAAGGAAGGAAGGAAGGAAGGAAGGAAGGAAGGAAGGGAGGGAGGGAGGGAGGGAGGGAGGGAGGGAGGGAGGGAGGGAAGGAAGGAAGGAAGGAAGGAAGGAAGGAAGGAAGGAAGGAAGGAAGGAAGGAAGGAAGGAAGGAAGGAAGGAAGGAAAGGGCTTCACCTATTCCCCAAAGCACCTGAAGGCAGGACAACTAAGGAGAAACTTCCTAACAGTGAGGACAATTAACCAGTGGAACAGCTTGCCACCAGATGTTGTAGGTTCTTCATCACTGGAGCTTTTTAAAGAAGAGACTGGACAGCCATCTGTCTGAAATGGTCTAGGGTCTCTTGCTTAAGCAGAGGGCTGGACTAGAGGACCTCCAAAGTCCCTTCCAGGTCTAGTCTGATTCTGACTCTGACCTCTCAGGTAGATCTGACCCATCCAGTCTGACGTGGCTTCCACACTTACCCCCGGTGCAAATGGTGCCACGGTTGAACCAACAACCGGAGTCCGAAGCTGGCTTGGTATTGTGAGGCCAGTGGACGGCCCGTCTGACGAAACGCAGGATCCCGGAGGCCAGGTCGACTTTGTAAACGGGGTGAAGGCGGCTGCCCCTTCCGTCTGTGTCCAGGACGACGTAAGGGACCTCGGCGCTTCCGTTTGGGTCAGCCGACACAGGCTGGCTAAACCCTTCCAGCTCGAAGTCCCTGGCGTGTTCGGCAATGGTGGTGCCCACCACCCTCTTGCCGGACAGACGGGTGTTTTCCACGGCCTTGGCTAGGAAGTAGACGGCGTTAAAAATGGTGCCAAACAAAGGATGGGCCTGAAAGGAAGAAATAAAAGGACTCAGCCAAGATGGCACCTTGTACGCTGTGCTTTTGATCAGTTTCCATCTGTTGCTTCTTGTCCTGCCTTCTGGTGCTTTGGAAAACAGTTTGATCTTTCCTTCCTTCCTTCCTTCCTTCCTTCCTTCCTTCCTTCCTTCCTTCCTTCCTTCCCTCCTTCCCTCCTTCCCTCCTTCCAAATGCAAATCACTTACTAACCACTTCCATATTTCTACCAAGGAAACTCTGTGGACATGGACATGGGGCCACTAGGAATCCACCTTCAATAGAAAAAAAATTACTTGACTTTCCTTTATCATTTAAACTGTCCAGTTTCTTCTTAAATACTTCCAGCGTTGGAGCATTCACAACTTCTGGAGGCAGGTGGTTCCACTGATTAATTGTTCTAAATCAGAAAATTCCTCCTCAGTTCCAGGTTGCTTCTCTCCTTGATGAGTTTCCATCCGTTGCTTCTTGTCCTGCCTTCAGGGGCTTTGGAGAAGGGCTTGACTCCCTCTTCTTTGGGGCAGCCCCTGAGATACTGGACCACTGCTATCATGTCCCCCCCCCCTCGTCCTTCTCTTCATTAAACTAGACATCCCCAATTCCAGCAACCGTTCCCTATATGTTTTAGCCTCCAGCCCCCCTGATCCTCTTTGTTGCTCTTCTCTGCACTCTTTCTAGAGTCTCGACATCTTTTTTACATTGTGGTGACCAAAACTGGACGCCGTACTGCAAGCGCGGCCTTACCCAGGCCTTGCAAAGTGGTATTAGCACTTCAGGTGATCTTGATTCTATCCCTCTGTCGATGCAACTTAGGACTGCATCGGCTTTTTTGGCTGCTGCCGCCGCACACTGTTGACCCATATTTAATTGATTGTCCACTAAGATTCCCAAGATCCCTCTCACAGTTGCTGGTATTAAGCTGGTACTGCTTCTTGAAGGCAGGAGAAGAAGCAACGGGTGGAAACCAATCAAGGAGAGAAGCAACCTAGAACTAAGGAGAAACTTCCTGACAGTTAGAACAACTAACCAGTGGAACAACCTGACTCCAGAGGTTGTGAATGCTCCAACACTGGAAGTTTTCAAGAAGAGAAACTGGACAGCCATTTGTCTGAAATGGTATAGGGTTTCCTGCCTGAGCAGGGGGCTGGACTAGATGACCTCCAAGGTCCCTTCCAACTCTGTTATTTTATTAGTCTAGCAAAGAGAAGGACCAGGGGTGGTGACATGATGGCAGTGTTCCAATATTTGAAGGGCTGCCACAAGGAAGCGGGGGGGGGGGGTCACCTGTTCTCCAAAGCGCCTGAAGGCAGGACAAGAAGCAACGGATGGAAACTAGTCAAGGAGAGAAGCAACCTAGAACTAAGGAGAAACTTCCTGACAGTTAGAACAATTAACCAGGGGAACAGCCTGCCTCCAGAAGTGGTGAATGCTCCAACACTGGAAGTTTTTAAGAAGAGACTGGCCAGCCATTTGTCTGAAATGGTATAGGGTTTCCTGCCTGAGCGGGGGGTTGGACTAGATGACCTCCAAGGTCCCTTCCTCCTCCATCATCATCATCATCATCATCATCATCATCATCATTATTATTATTATTATTATTATTATTATTATTATTATTATTATTATTATTATTATTATGTTATTGTTGTTATTAACTTTAGCAACAAAAAACTTTGGGCTCAATTGTGGCCATAAGTCGAGGACTACCTTTATGACCCTTATTCCCACCTCCTCCCAACTCAGGCACCTTCTCCGCACTCAGCTGTCCCGGGATCTCTTTCCTCTTCTGTGCCTCTTCAAAGGCCTGGCGGAAGGAATACTCTGGCGAGTCTACGGTGACGGTTAGCACGGCATCGTACGCCCAGCGTAATTTGACGTTGTCCTCCAGCGCCGCGTAGGCCTCCTCCTGGTAGGGCATGCTGTAGGTCAGGGCATCGTAGGGGATGAAGACGTAGCTCCCTCTGGTCAGGCCCAGCTCTTCGGCCTTCTCCAAGAGCAGGCGCTGCTCTTCCCCGCCCATCAGGACGGAGTGCATGCACATGATGACCGCTGCATAGGGAAGGAGGAGGGAGGAGAGGGATGGTGGAGAAGGAGGAGGAGGAGGAAGAAAAAGGGGGAGGAGGGGGAGGAGGAAGAAGAAGGAGAAGGAGAAAGAGAAGGAGGAGGAGGAGGAGGAGGAGGAGAACAAGAACAAGAAGAAGAAGAAGAAGAAGAAGAAGAAGAAGAAGAAGAAGAAGAAGAAGAAGAAGAAGAAGGAGGAGGAGGAGGAGGAGGAGGAGGAGGAGGAGGAGGAGGAGGAGGAGGAGGAGGAGGAGGAGGAGGAGGAGGAGGAGGAGGAGGAGAAGGAGAAGGAGAAAAAGAAGGAGGAGGAGGAGGAGGAGGAGGGGGAGAACAAGAAGAACAAGAAGAACAAGAACAAGAAGGAGGAGGAGAAGGATGAGAAGAAGAAGAAGAAGAAGAAGAAGAAGAAGAAGAAGAAGAAGAAGAAGAAGAAGAAGAAGAAGAAGAAGAAGAAGAAGAAGAAGAAGAAGCCGCCACAGGAGGAGCAGCAACAGGAGCAAAAGGAGGAGGAGGAAGAGGGATGAATGAGGAGGAGGAGGAGGAGGAGGAGGAGAAGAAATTAAGGAGAAGGAGAAGGCATGAAGAAGGAGGAGGAGGAGGCATGAAGGAGGAAGAGGAAGAGGAGGAATGAAGGAGAAGGAGGGGGAGGACAAGGAGAAGGAGGAGGCCAAAAACAGAGTAAGAAGGTCAAGAGAACTGCAATGATCAAAGGTGAATCTGAGTCGATAAAGAAATGATAAAGAAGGGCCCATCCGGGGTGGAACCATCCAGGCCAACTCAACTTCCAAAGCCCCACCAGGTCCCTTGCAACCTCTGAGATGCCACCAGACCTTGGTCAGGAGTTCCATCAAGTCCTGAGTTGTCCTTAAAACACATGTTGTTCCCCCCAGCTTCTGGCTTCTAAAAGGCCGGAGGAAGCCCCCCGAAATCATTGGATCTCCATCACCTTCTCCTTCTTCTTCACGCCAAACAATCAGGAAAGCCTCGTTTGGGGCGTTCTGCACCATCCTACAGGCTTCAGAGGACATTTAAAAATCCTTTGCCCAAGACAAAGGACCTCCTGCCTCAAGGACATCAGAGCAGATGGAGAAGCCTCCCACTTTCTCTGCTGTGTCCCTCAAGAAGCAACCCTAACATCACGTGAAGGGTTAGTACCACTTTACAAGGCCTTGGTAAGGCCACACCTGGAATACGGCGTCCAGTTCTGGTCACCACGATGTAAAAAAAGACGTTGAGACTCTAGAAAGAGTGCAGAGAAGAGCAACGAAGAGGATCAGGGGACTGGAGGTCAAAACATGTAAGGAACATTTGCTGGAATTGGGAATGTCTGGCTTAATGAAGAGAAGGACGAGGGGGGACAGGATAGCAGTCTTCCAGTATCTCAGGGTTTGCCGCAAAGAAGAGGGAGTCAAGCTATTCTCCAAAGCACCAGAAGACAAGAAACAACAGCTGGAAACTAATCAAGGAGAGAAGCAACCTGGAATTAAGGAGAAATTTCCTGACAGTGAGAACAATTAATGAGTGGAACAACCTGCCTCCAGAAGCTGGGAATGCTCCAACACTGGGAGTTTTTTTTAAGAAGAGACTGGACAGCCATTTGTCCGAAATGGTACAGGGTTTCCTGCCTGAGCAGGGGGTTGGACTAGATGACCTCCAAGGTCCCTTCCAACTTTATTTTTATTATTAACAACCTGCCTCCAGAAGTGGTGAATGCTCCAACACTGGAAGTTTTTAAGAAGAGACTGGACAGCCATTTGTCTGAAATGGTATAAGGTTTCCTGCCTGAGCAGGGGGTTGGACTAGATGACCTCCAAGGTCCCTTACAACAACATCATCATCATCATCATCATCATCATTATTATTATTATTATTATTATTATTATTATTATTATTATTATTATTATTATTATTATTATTATTATCCTACGACTATGATTATGATTTCAACTTTCCAAAGATTTGCTCAGACTTCTATCTGTAAGGAGAAGAAGCTTTTTTTCGAAAGGGCGTTCTTAATAATATGCTTGTTATCCATTCAATCAATCAGTCAATCAATCAATCAATCAGAATAGAGCTGGAAGGGACCTTGGAGGTCTTCTAGTCCAACCCCACCCACCCCGTTCAAGCAGGAGACCCTCTACCATTTCAGACAGCTGACTATCCGATCTCTTCTTCAAAACCTCCAATGTTGGAGCACCCACAACTTCTAGTGGCAAGCTGTTCCACTGATTCATTGTTCTTGTTGTCAGGAAATTTCTCCTCGATTCCAGATTGCTTCGATCTCCTTCATTAGTTTCCACCTGTTGCTTCTTGTCTTGCCTTCTGGTGCTTTGGAAAAATAAATTGGCACTTTCCTCTTTGGGGCAGCCTTTGGTCTGAAATGTTTTAGGCCGGTCTCCTGCTTGTGCAGGAGGTTGGACTAGAAGACCTCCGAGGTCCCTTCCAACATGGTTATTCTGAAATGCCATTCAAGACTTTCCCTTCCTCCTTAAGAGTCACCTCTTCCTTGGTTCTTCAGCCCAGCTTCCTTTTTCACCTGCAGGTTTGCTAAAAATCTGGGGTGACCTTGTCTAGGACTTGAATGGAGGCCGTTTGGGCAGCAAGCCACCAAGGGCCCTGTTTTTATTCTCTTATCCAGGGTTGTGGTTATAATACAAGTAAATAAATAAATGTATCCTGTAGAAGACCGCCGAGGTCGCTTCCAGCCCTGTGATTCTATGGTAACTTCTCACACTTCAAGGTACATATCCCAAAAAATTATCCCCAGAATCTATGCATTGGGATTGAGCCTCTATATCAGGGGTGGGGAACGATGGCTCCTTTATGACTTGTGGACTTCAACTCCCAGAATTCCTCAGTCAGCGTGAGGGAACTATGAGCCCTTTGATGACTTGTGGACTTCAACTCCCAGAATTCCTCAGTCAGCGTGAGGGAACTATGAGCCCTTTAGGACTTGTGGACTTCAACTCCCAGAATTCCTCAGCCAGTGTGAGGGAATTATGACCCTTTGATGACTTGTGGACTTCAACTCCCAGAATTCCTCAGCCAACATAGGGAATGATGGCCCTTTAATGACTTCTAGACTTCAACTCCCAAAATTCCTCAACCAACATAAGCAACTATGGCCCTTTGATGACTTGTGGGCTTCAAGTCCCAGAATTCCTCAGCCAGCGTGAGGGAACTATGACCCTTTCATGACTTGTGGACTTCAACTCCCAGAATTCCTCAGCCAGTGTGAGGGAAACTATGGCCCCTTTATGACTTGTCATCTTCTGAGAGGACGAGAGAGAAGCAGTGCTGAAAGGAAGCCACGGAGAACGAGATCTCTTCTCCGTCTTTCCAGAGTGCAGAACACAGAATCCTGGCTTGAACATCCCTGAGATATAATATTAGGACCATCTCAATAACAAGCTAGGTTAGCAGTGAAACTATGGAACCCAAATGGGGTAATATTTACCCTTTGTTGGTAGAGTGGAGATGTTGGCTGTTCAACCATGTCTTGGAGATAGGTTCTCCTGACCAAGAAAGAAGCTGCATAAACACGTGGCTGAGTCTCATGGCATGCTCTTTGTCATATAAACCAACATTTATGGAGTCCCAGGGTTAGAGGGACGCGGTGGCTCAGTGAGTTAGGATGCTGAGCTTGTCGATCAGAAGGTCGGCAGTTTGGCGGGTCGAATCCCGAGTGCCGCGTAACAGAGTGAGCGCCTGTTACTCGTCCCAGCTTCTGCCAACCTAGCAGTTCGAAAGCACGTAAAAAATGCAAGTAGAAAAATAGGGACCGCTACAGTGGGAAGGCGTGCGCCTTTGGCGTCTAGTCATGCCGGCCACATGACCACGGAGACGTCCTCGGACAAGCACTGGCACTTCGGCTTTGAAACGGAGATGAGCACCGGCCCCTAGAGTTGGAAACGACTACCACGGTTGTGCAGGGGAACTTTTACCTTTACCTTTTAGGGTTAGAACGGGATCTCTGCAGCCACCAAGGTCAACCCCATCAATCCCGAAACTCAAATCCTGGGTTTGTTCCATCTTTGGAGGCTTCCAACCCAGGGGAAGGGACCACGTTCTGCCTCAGTTGGCTCCTTTGTCCAATTTCTCCTACTAAGGAGGTCTTTTTCCCTCAGGTTCTCCTAGCCCAGGGCTTTTCAACCAGTGGTACGGGTACCATCTGTGGTACATTGGCAGCTGGCAGGTGGTACGCGACCCTCCTAGAAAAGTGGGAGCAGGGGAGGGGAATGAGCTGAACCGGTGGCAGCAACGCACAAGCCTGAGCGAGAGACGGCTGGAGCTGCAGGGCTGTCAGGGCTCAGCGAGCTCAGCACTGATCCTGGTGCTTCTGCTGAGCCCAGAAGAAGCGCCGATCAGCTGGAATGTTGCAACATCTCCAGGGCCTTGTGATTTACATTCAGATGCTTGGCAACCGATTCATATTTATGACGGTCACAGTGTCCCAGGGTCATGTGAAGTGACCATAACCTGCTGCAACCACCCAGCAAATGGGTGGGGGGGAATAAAAACCAAACACACCCCACCCCACCCCACCCCCGCTGCCAATCCTCAACAGAAATGCTCACAACAATGAAAACCTCGGACAGGAGGAAGAGCGCCGCCAGGCGGGCAGGCAGGCAGGTGTCTCATTCGGCTGTGGCTCGGGGGGGGGCACTTTTTTCAGTGCCGTTGTGACTTCGAACAGTCACTAAGCCAACTAGTGTTGTAAGTCGAGGACTACCTGTACTTCATCACTTTTTTCCTTTTTTTTTTTTTTGGTCATCAAGTTTTTGACACCTTGCTAGGCGGCTGGTGGTCCTCGGATGTTGCCGTATCCTAAAAGTGGTACAATGGGTGAAAGAACAGTCACTAAGCCAACTAGTGTTGTAAGTCGAGGACTACCTGTACTTCATCACTTTTTTCCTTTTTTTTTTTTTTGGTCATCAAGTTTTTGACACCTTGCTAGGCGGCTGGTGGTCCTCGGATGTTGCCGTATCCTAAAAGTGGTACAATGGGTGAAAAGGTTGAAAAGCCCTGATCTAGAGTCAGTTTTCCCGTAGCTCTGGATCAAGGAAAAAAGGGTTTCCATCTTCTGTCTGCGATCATGTTTTGAGTAAATGAGGAGCTTGATCCATCTAGGTCCATCCAGAAGTGGAGAAACCATCATGATGAGCTTCTTCACCTCAGAAGAAAGAATGGAAAATAGGTTTCCATCTTCTGTCTGCGATCATGTTTTGAGTAAATGAGGAGCTTGATCCATCTAGGTCCATCCAGAAGTGGAGAAACCATCATGATGAGCTTCTTCACCTCAGAAGAAAGAATGGAAAATAGGTTTCCATCTTCTGTCTGCGATCGTGTTTTGAGTAAATGAGGAGCTTGATCCATCTAGGTCCATCCAGAAGTGGAGAAACCATCATGATGAGCTTCTCCACCTCAGAAGAAAGAATGGAAAATAGGTTTCCATCTTCTGTCTGCGATCGTGTTTTGAGTAAATGAGGAGCTTGATCCATCTAGGTCCATCCAGAAGTGGAGAAACCATCATGATGAGCTTCTCCACCTCAGAAGAAAGAATGGAAAACAGGTTTCCATCTTCTGTCTGCGATCACGTTTTGAGTAAATGAGGAGCTTGATCCATCTAAGTCCATCCAGAAGTGGAGAAACCATCATGATGAGCTTCTCCACCTCAGAAGAAAGAATGGAAAATAGGTTTCCATCTTCTGTCTGAGATCATGTTTTGAGTAAATGAGGAGCTTGATCCATCTAGGTCCATCCAGAAGTGGAGAAACCATCATGATGAGCTTCTTCACCTCAGAAGAAAGAATGGAAAATAGGTTTCCATCTTCTGTCTGCGATCATGTTTTGAGTAAATGAGGAGCTTGATCCATCTAGGTCCATCCAGAAGTGGAGAAACCATCATGATGAGCTTCTCCACCTCAGAAGAAAGAATGGAAAATAGGTTTCCATCTTCTGTCTGAGATCATGTTTTGAGTAAATGAGGAGCTTGATCCATCTAGGTCCATCCAGAAGTGGAGAAACCATCATGATGAGCTTCTTCACCTCAGAAGAAAGAATGGAAAATAGGTTTCCATCTTCTGTCTGCGATCACGTTTTGAGTAAATGAGGAGCTTGATCCATCTAAGTCCATCCAGAAGTGGAGAAACCATCATGATGAGCTTCTTCACCTCAGAAGAAAGAATGGAAAATAGGTTTCCATCTTCTGTCTGCGATCGTGTTTTGAGTAAATGAGGACCTTGATCCATCTAAGTCCAGCCGGAAGTGAAGAAACCATCATGATGAGCTTCTTCACCTCAGAAGAAAGAATGGAAAATAAGTTTCCATCTTCTGTCTGCGATCATGTTTTGAGTAAATGAGGAGCTTGATCCATCTAGGTCCATCCAGAAGTGGAGAAACCATCATGATGAGCTTCTCCACCTCAGAAGAAAGAATGGAAAACAGGTTTCCATCTTCTGTCTGCGATCACGTTTTGAGTAAATGAGGAGCTTGATCCATCTAAGTCCATCCAGAAGTGGAGAAACCATCATGATGAGCTTCTCCACCTCAGAAGAAAGAATGGAAAACAGGTTTCCATCTTCTGTCTGCGATCATGTTTTGAGTAAATGAGGAGCTTGATCCATCTAAGTCCAGCCAGAAGTGAAGAAACATCATGATGAGCTTCTTCACCTCAGAAGGAACCATAAGGTGACCTGCAGCCCTTTCTCCTAAGACTAGACTCCATATCTTTCAAACCTAGGGCTTAACACACCTACGTTAGATCTCTTGTGAGGAACATCTGCCCGCCGCAACCATACCTCGTACGTCATTGGCCTTCTCGATCTTTCGAAGAGCGTCTTCCACCCCACTCGGTTCATCTTCCATGGTGGTCATTACTGTGACGGGCAGGCCAAAGTTCCTCAGCGAGTCAGCCAGGCTTTGTCCGACGTGGACCCAGAGGTCTTCCTTTGAGGTGATCACGGCCACGTGAGCCCACTGGAAGTGCTTAAGTACAGTGTAGAGGACAGCGGAGGCCTGCGGCAAGGGCCGCACAAAAGTCCCGAAACGTTCCACCTCGGCGTCGTCCATCAAGCAAGCCCAGGAGAAGATGGGCTTGTTCCAGGTTTGGCCCAACATCCCAGCGGCCTGGCAGACCGTCGGATTAACCGGACCTACGAAACCAGAGGCGTAGTACTCCGCCTTGACTAAGCCCGTGAGCGCCTTGGAGGTCTGGCAGTCTTCACTGAGGAGAACGTAATCGAACCAATATCCCTTGTTTAAGGTGGGGTCCTTGTTGATCCGGCTTACGGCCAATTTGGCTGCGGCATCAGGGTAGGCTTGGGCGTAGATGGGGTCACACTTCCAGGGACCTATCACGCCAACTGTGAAGGTCGCGGCGTGGACGCTGAGAGGAAGGCGAAGAAGCAGAGGCCAGACGAGAAGGGACCAATGAGGAGGCCCTCTACAGCAGGTCCACCTCGGATGGTTGGAGAGCCAAAGCAGGAAGCCCAACCAAACTCGTGTCATGTTGTGGTGGCGACCTTCGGAAACGATTTTGGTGGAGAGGCAAGGAAGGGAAAAGGAAGAAGGCACAACTTCAGCTCCTCAGGGACCAAGTCCAGAAATATTTGAGTCCATCTCCTGCCATCCACTTGATCAAAGGTTGCTCTTCACCGTCCATAGAGGGAGAGAGGAAGGAAGGAAGGAAGGAAGGAAGGAAGGAAGGAAGGAAGGAAGGAAGGAAGGAAGGAAGGAAGGAAGGAAGGAAGGAAGGAAGGAAGGAAGGAAGGAAGGAAGGAAGGAAGGAAGGGAAGATTGAAGGAGGGAAAGAAAGAGAAGAAGAACATCAGAGCAGGCTGGAGAAGAATTCAGAACCCCTCCCGTTGTTGGGGTTTTTTTTCCCCTGTACACTTCCAACTCATTTGATTATATTGGAAAAGAGGATTTTACTTACAAGAAGAGGGGTAGAATGAAGGTGTGTCAGATACACAACATACAACTGTACCATTTCAGGCAAATGGTTGTCCAATCTCTTCTTAAAAACTTCCAGTGTTGGAGAAGGAAGGAAGGAAGGAAGGAAGGAAGGAAGGAAGGAAGGAAGGAAGGAAGGAAGGAAGGAAGGAAGGAAGGAAGGAAGGAAGGAAGGAAGGAAGGAAGGAAGGAAGGAAGGAAGGAAGAAAGAATAACAGAATAACAGAGTTGGAAGGGACCTTGGAGGTCTTCCAATCCAACCCCCTCCTCAAGCAGGAGACCCTGTACCATTTCAGACAAATGGCTGTCCAGTCTCTTCTTGAAAACCTCCCGTGATGTCAAACTTCTGGTGGCAAGCTGTTCCACTGATCAGTTGTCCTCGCTGTTAGGAAGTTTCTGAATTCCTTAATAACTTTAACATTCCTTAACCACGAATGCCACAATCATTTTATTTGTTTTGATTTATAATTGGGATGCATTTAATTGGCACAAATTCCTCGTTAGTAATTTCTCATTAACCCCCTAATAACTGTGCTTCGCCACCAGGGAAGGAAAGCTGGCAAAATCAGGCATGATTCGTCTTGCTCGGATTCTTCTGGTTCCTGCTTGTTAGTAAAGGCTAGTCTACTTTTAAATAGCGCCTGACCCATCTTCTAAATGAGCTTGGATAAATGAGAATCCTTCCAGAGGGATTTAAGGAGTTAATCTGTCCCTTGAGATCTTATTTTACCCCAGCCTTGATACCAAGGAGACTACAATAAGTCTCTCCTCTCTCTCTCTCTCTCTCTCTCTCTCTCTCTCTCTCTCTCTCTCTCTCTCTCTCTCTCTCTCTCTCTCTCTCTCTCTCTTTGTGTGTGTGTGTGTGTGTGTGTGTGTGTGTGTGTGTGTGTGTGTGTGTGTGTGTGAGAAAGGCTCCCTCTTCTGTAAGGCTGGCTGGGCAGCAGAGAAGGTGGGAAGGGAGAATATGTGTAGCCCAAACTGGAACTGAGGGGGTCCTAAAGGGCTCTCTGAGATGGGCGGTTTCCTTGCAGATGTTCCATGACCCAACTAGGGAATATCATCGGTGCTAGAAAGGAGGAGGAGGAGGAGGAGGAGGAGGAGGAGGACTGTGGGGTCCTTGGTGCTCTCTGAGCTTGGCGGTTTTCTTGCAGAGGTTTCAGGACTCAACTAGGGAACATCATCAGTGCTAGAAGGGAGAAATGGGAGGAGGAGGAGGAGGAGCAGGAGGAGGAGGAGCAGGAGGAGGAGGAGGACTGTGGGGTCCTTGGTGCTCTCTGAGCTGGGTGATTTTCTTGCAGACGTTTCATGACCTAACTAGGGAAGATCATTGGTGGTAGAAGGGAGTGGGGGTTGTGGAATGGAAAGAGGAAGAGGAGAAGGAGCAGGGGAGAAGAGGGAAGAGGAGGAGGAGGAGGAGGAGGAGGAGGAGGAAGAGGAGGAGGACTGTGGGGTCCTTGGTGCTCTCTGAGCTTGGTGGTTTTCTTGCAGAGGTTTCAGGACTCAACTAGGGAACATCATCAGTGCTAGAAGGGAGGAATGGGAGGAGGAGGAGGAGGAGGAGGAATGGGAGGAGGAGCAGGAGGAGGAGCAGGAGGAGGACTGTGGGGTCCTTGGTGCTCTCTGAGCTGGGTGATTTTCTTGCAGACATTTCATGACCCAACTAGGGAAGATCATTGATGGTAGAAGGGAGTGGGGGTCAGTTCAGAGAAGATGGAGAAATACCTATATTGCCTTCCAAATCGATAACAATAGTCATCTCCACAACTTAAGAGAGCATCTTAGGTCAGGACTGATTTCTACTGGCAAGCTATGGGATCCCTGCAGGGATCCCACACTGGTAGGAGACGGAGATGTCCCCCTGTCTTACCAGTGTCCCATTAAAAATAGTATTTGGTGGCATCTGCTGCCTGCCCCAGAGGTAACATGGAGTCTTCTTTAAGAGTTCTAGCCTTTGATTAGATTGATCCTCCAAATGCAGTCCCCCTTGAGCCCCACCCCCAGAGAGAGACATCCCCACAAAGTTAGTAACTTGGCGTAAAGGTTCAGAACAGAAATTCCTTGTGTCCAATCGCACTTAGATATTCTATTCTATTCTATTCTATTCTATTCTATTCTATTCTATTCTATTCTATTCTATTCTTATTTCTATTCTATTCTTCTATTCTATTCTATTCTATTCTATTCTTTTCTATTCTATTCTATTATTTCTATTCCATATATTCTATTCCATATATTCTATTCTACTCTATTCTTATTTCTATTCTATTCTTATTTCTATTCTATTCCATATTTTCTATTCCATTCCATTCCATTCTATTCTCATTCTTATTTGTATTCTATTCCATATTTTCTATTCTATTCCATTCCATTCCATTCCATTCCATTCCATTCCTTATTTCTATTTCATTTCATTCCATTCCTTCTATTCTATTCTATTCTATTCTATTCTATTCTATTCTATTCTATTCTATTCTATTCTATTCTATTCTATTCTATTCTATTCTATTCTATTCTATTCTTTTTCTATTCCATTCCATTCTATTCTGTATATTATTATTCTATTCTATTCCATTCCATTCCATTCCATTCCATTCCATTCCATTCCATTCCATTCCATTCCATTTCTATTTCTATTTCTATTTCTATTTCTATTTCTATTTCTATTATTTCTATTTCTATTTCTATTTCTATTCTAAATTCCATTCTGCTCCTCATTGAGCCCAGGACCATTCCTACATTTTGCTGAGGGGGAGGAAGAGAAGGAGACACCACTTTGAATACTCAACAATTATCAAGCACAAATTCACAGAGGATAACATTTCAGCTCCCGCAGAGCGATCCCATTTATAAGAAAAAATATCCGTTTTGAACTGAGCTGCGATCAAGCTGCGTTCTTGGCAACGATGCTCTCTTCTTGTGCCCTTTTTTTTTATATAAGCCAGGCACTCTAACCCGGCAATCTTCTGACCCCGCTTAGCTTTCTCACGGATCAGCCGAAGTCATCTGAGTCCATGGGGCTTAACTGCTACTGACCTCGCAGACACAGTCACACAGCTTCTTGGCCACCCCTGGAAAACGCTTCGTCATTGTTTCATTTTCAGGATTTATTTCCCCCCTCCCCCCGCAAGATCTCAAATCTTGGGCTTGGCTTGATGCACAAGTCCAACTTGAGTTGGCCAAGTCCCAAAAGCTTCCCGCCAATAGCCATTGCCAATCCAGTAGAGCGTCATCTCTCCACCTTGGGAACTTGCAGAGGAGTGGACTTCAACTCCCAGAATCCCCCCAGCCAGCAGAGTTGCTGGGAGTTGAAGTCCCACCCACCCCCCACCCCGTCTGCAGGACCCCAAGGCTGATTGAGCAAGACTGCTGCAGATAATGTGAATTGGATCAAAATGATCGGCAAACTGGGCCCGTCGCTTGTTGTGTAACGGTTGACAGTTGCTTAAACGGTCCCCGGTGCTTGTTCCTCTTCCAAAGAAGACTTCTGAAAAGGTCTGGTTGACTATGTCATTGTTGGGAACCCAAGCAAGATCAAACTTGGTGAAGGGTGGTCCAATATCTCAGGGGTTGCCCCAGAGAAGGGGGGGCAGGGGTTTCCACCTATTCTCCAAAGCACCTGAAGGCAGAAGAAGCAACGGATAGAAACACATCAAGGAGAGAAGCAACGTGGAACTAAGGAGAAATTTCCTGACGGTGAGAACAATTCATCAGTGGAACAGCTGGCCACCAGAAGTTGTGAAATAATAATAATAATAATAATAATAATAATAATAATAATAAGTTGGAAGGAACCTTGGAGGTCATCTAGTCCAACCCCCTGCTCAGGCAGGAAACCCAATAACATTTCAGGCAAATGGCTGGCCAGTCTCTTCTTAAAAACTTCCAGTGTTGGAGCATTCACCACTTCTGGAGGCAGGTTGTTCCACTGGTTAATTGTTCTAACTTTCAAGAAATTTCTCCTTAGTTCTAGGTTGCTTCTCTCCTTGACTAGTTTCCATCCGTTGCTTCTTGTCCTGCTTTCAGGTGCTTTGGAGAATAGCTTGGCTCCCTCTTCTTTGGGGCAGCCCCTGAGATATGCTGCAAGACTGGAAGTTTTTAGGAAGAGACCGGACAGCCATTTGTCTGAAATGGTATAGAGTTTTCTGCCTGAGCAGGGGGTTGGACTAGATGACCTCCAAGGTTCCTTCCAATTCTATTATTAATGATGATATAATGATAATAACCTTTATTGTCTTTTTTTCCCTGTGGGCTCAACGGCACACATTAAAAATGAAATTGGGTTGCTTGCTCTCAAGTGTACACATGCATAACACACATTTAAAAACATACTATACACATCACAGGTCTATACCAGGGGTAGGCAACCTCGGCTCTTTTACGACTCATGGACTTCAACTCCCAGAATTCCTGAGTCAGCTCAGGAATTCTGGGAGTTGAAGTCCATGAGTCGTAAAAGAGCCGAGGTTGCCTACCCCTGGTATAGACCTACACCCTTACATATAAGTAACATATAAATATTAATCGCTGTCCATCCTGAATGCACAGCAAAAGGAGGAAGCTGCTATTATTATTATTATTATTATTATTATTATTATTATTATTATTATTATTATTATTATTATTATTATTATTATTATTATTATTATTATTTATCGACAGGCATGGAAGCCCACCAGAGAATCACGGGGATCTAAATTGGACAGTCAAAGAAAATCCCCAAATTATTGTCAAATAATGTCAACAATTATTGACATCCCAGCCAATAATTTCTACACTTTTGCCGGGAAAACTACATGGACATCCTAAGGTTAATAGGAATTACGACGGCACAGGGTGCATTGTAAGATCATTGTCTCCTGATAAATCAGCTGCTCAGATCATTGCTTCCTGATCAATCCGCTGCTTTCCAAAGACAGGTTCTTTGAAAAGCAGGAAATAAAATAGCGTCCCCGTTTCGCTGATTTCCTAAGAATTCAGGCCCTTGTCACCTTTAATAAAAACCACAACTAACAGCAGGTCTCTTGAGGTGAAGAAGGTGAAAAGAAGGAGAGTGCAAAAGTTGGCTTGAAACTGAACATTAAGAAAACAAAGATCATGGCATCTGGCCCTCTCAATTCCTGGCCAATAGATGGGGAAGAAATGGAGGTAGTGACAGATTTTATTTTCCTGGGCGCCAAGATCACCGCAGATGGGGACTGTAGCCAAGAAATTAAAAGACGCTTGCTCCTGGGGAAGAAAGCCATGGCAAATCTAGACAGCACACTAAAAAGCAGAGACATCACCCTGTCAACAAAAGTGCGTATAGTCAAGGCGATGGTCTTCCCAGTTGCAATGTATGGCAGTGAAAGTTGGACCGTAAGAAAGGCTGAACGCCAAAGACTTGAAGCCTTTGAACTCTGGTGCTGGAGAAGACTCCGGCGAGTCCCTTGGACTGCAAGGCGATCAAACCGGTCAGTCCTAGAGGAGATCCACCCTGACTGCTCTTTAGAAGGCCAGATCCTGAAGCTAAAACTCAAATCCTTTGGCCACCTAATGAGAAGGAAGGACTCACTGGAGAAGAGCCTAATGCTGGGAAAGATTGAGGGCAAGAGAAGAAGGGGACGACAGAGAATGAGGTGGCTGGATGGAGTCACTGAAGCAGTAGGCGTGAGCTTAAACTGACTCCAGAAGATGGTAGAGGACAGGAAGGCCTGGAGGAACGTTGTCCATGGTGTCGCGATGGGTCGGACACGACTTCGCAGCTAACAACAACAGCAGGTCTCTTGAGATATTTTGCATAGAAGCTTTTCTCTCTTTGGGGACCTCTAAATATCATTTCCCCCAACGGGCAGCGGAGAAGGTGCCAATTGCTCCCAGGAACCGGTGTGTCTCATTTAAAAAAAAAAAAGTAAAATAGAAGCTTTCTGGTTCCCGTAGTTTGCCAAAGGGGAAGGCAGTTTGCTTGTGTGTAGTGCGATGCCATTGGGTTAATCCCACCACCTAAGATTAAAAAGCATGATGTAACCTGATGTGCAAACAGGCCAAGGGTTAGGATTAACCTCTGCGGAAGAAAAAGTAGATGGGTGAAGCAGGAGACTAACGCAAGACCTGAAAGTCTGGGGTCACCGTCTTTAAGTTCACGCACAACGGCTTTACTCACAGCCGCTAAGTCAAGTGGGAACAAGGCTGGAGAGGGGAAAGAGAGGGAGAGGAGAGCTGAAGGAAGGAAGGTTTGGTAGGAGTTGCAAAAAATGAAACGGAACGGAGAAATTGCAGACCAACAAGAATGTATACCAAAGTTTCCCAAAGTGCCATCTTGGGCCCTACTTGAAAAAGAACTATTTGCTAGCTCCTGTTAGGTCAACACAACTTAGGGTTTGGGTTGGTTTGTTGTTTTTTTCAACTGAACGCCTCATTCTAGATGTTCGGGGTGTTGCCTGCCATAATTGTGGGGTTCTTGGCGCTCAACTGTTTTCTGGCAGACGTTTCGTGACCAAAGTAGATGACGTCATCACATGGTGGCCATCGATATAGCACTGGTGATGTTCCCTAGTTGGGTCATGAAACGTCTGCAAGAAGATCACCAAGCTCACAGAGCACCAAGGACCCCACAGTTGTTGTTGTCCTCCTCCTCCTCCTCCTCCTCCTCCTCCTCCTCCTCCTCCTCCCTTCCAGCACTGGTGATGTTCCCTAGTTGGGTCATGAAACGTCTGCAAGAAGATCACCAAGCTCAGAGAGCATCAAGGATCACCAAAGACCTCCTCCCTCCCTCCCTCCCTTCCTCCTCCTCCTCCTCTTCTCCACAAGCCCCCCTCCCTTCTAGCACTGATAAAGGTCCTTAGTTGGGTCTTAAAACATCTGCAAGAAAACAACCAAGCTCAGAGAGCATCAAGGAGCCCACAGTCCTCCTTCTCCTCCTCCTCCTCTCTGCAAATGCCACTCCCTTCTAGCACTGATGATGTTCCCTCGTTGGGTCATGAAACGTCTGCAAGACCACCAAACTCGGAGAGCCCTAAAGACCTCACAATTCAACCCTGCACTACAAATATCCTCTTCTATCCTCCCATAATTGATGATGATGATGATAATAATAATAATAATGAGGAGGAGGAGGAGGAGGAGGAGTTGGAAGGGACCTTGGAGGTCATCTAGTCTAATTCCCTGCTGCTCAGGCAGGAGATCCTATACCATTTCAGACAAATGGCTGTCCAGTCTCTTCTTAAAAACTTCCAGTATTGGAGCATTCACAACTTCTGGTGGCAAGTTGTTCCACTGGTTAATTGTCTTCAAGGTCAGGAAATTTCTCCTTAATTCCAGGCTGCTTCTCTCCTTGATGACTTTCCATCCATTGCTTCTTGTTAGAGAACTTTGCTATCCAGTTTGAAGGGTAACCGTTTTTATCCCAAAAGCTCCTTGCAGAGAAGGGATATACACCAAAGAACCTCAATTATTTTGCCTCTGGGCTTTGAAGAGCAACATCAAACATCAAAGCAACCTCAGAGGAGGCGGTCCCTCACCATCACCATTATTCTTCTTCCTCGTCCTCCTCGTATGAACAGGTTATTATTTTTTTTCCCCTGCCTTCCCTTATTGCCAACATTCCTGGTTTACTAACAGGCCCTCAGCCCCGCCAACATCCTCCCTTTTGAAAAGGTCCCATCTCTCAATCTCTTTTCCTTCTGCTTCCACCATCCCACCCACCCACTCAATTTTCCAACAGACACACACGGAATCAATTGTTTTGCAGCAACAAACGTGTGCCAGATGCACGCATTTAAAAGAAGGGGGAAAAAGAGACCAAACGTTACGAGAATATCCAATAAAGACATTCGCTGCCCATCCTTAACCTCGGTTTGCCCAGATTACTCAAGAAACTAAGAGTAGTCCCAGTTCACCCCACCCCACCCCACCCCCAACCCCTTTTTGCTTGCATAAGCCACCATTCCTACGTCTCAGATCCACCCGGATGCTAATCCGGAGCCAAAC
This sequence comes from Vipera berus, assembly GCF_964194415.1. Taxonomy (NCBI): domain Eukaryota; kingdom Metazoa; phylum Chordata; class Lepidosauria; order Squamata; family Viperidae; genus Vipera; species Vipera berus. Next base: position 2,587,899 of record NC_138205.1, on the reverse strand, counting down.
TAACAAGCTTTTTATGCTACGCATGCCAAACTCTCTTACCGTGTCTGAATGAGTCCAAAAAAACCCCCCAAAAAACCAAAAAAACAAACCGAAATATATATGTGTGTATATATATATATATAAATAAATAAAAAATCCACTTGCTAAAATCCAAGAGAATCACGGTAAGGAAAGAATGGGGTGAAAAATCCAAGGAAAAACAAACCAACCAACGGACAAAAATAAAATAAAATCAGCCCTGTGGCCTTCATCCCCCGTTAAGGGGAGATTGGCTTGGAGAAAGTGAGTTTTTCTGAGCATGTACGAGCTTCCTCCTTCTCCCGGCTCTTCTTTTGGGGGTCCAGGGCGTGGGCCAGTGGGGGGGGGGTAGGGGTGGGCCCAAGAGCTGGTCTTCCTTGGCCCCGAGAAGAGAAAGTGAAGCAGAAGATCTGGGTGCTTACAAGCTTCCCGGCTGGTGTTTATGGAGGAGGGGAATGAGTTCTTTTAAACCCATAATCCACGTTCAACAGTCCCTTAATAGCTAATCAGATTAGGTCCCGGGGTGGGAGGTTGGGTGGGGGGGTAAGGTAGGCTGGACTGGCAAGGGAGGGGGGGGCAGGAGAGATGCAGTAACCTTACGGCCTCGCGGGCGCTAAAGCGGGATCGGTGCCGTTGGAGATGGTCAACCCTTTGCAAGGCGGGACTGGAGAGAAAGGGACGGAGAGGGACGGAGAGCGTGCAAAACTAAGCACGGGGTGGGGTGGGGGACAAAATGGGAGAGCAGATGCAATAGAGGGTGAGGGTCCCCAAGATGCTTTTTCAGGAGGCAACCGGGCTTTCTGCTTCGTTTGTGGGGTGTTTCTTCTTCTTCTTCTTCTTCTTCTTCTTCTTCTTCTTCTTCTTCTTCTTCTTCTTCTTCTTCTTCTTCTTCTTCTTCTTCTTCTTCTTTCTTCTTCTTCTTCTTCTTCTTCTTCTTCTTCTTCTTCTTCTTCTTCTTCTCGAAAGACATTTTGGCTTCTCAACCTGAGCAGCCGAAGGAGAGCGGAAGAAGCTGCTCGGGATGAGAAGCGAAATGTCTTCAAAGAAAAAAAGGGAAAAAAAACCCACCAAGGCAGTCCAAGTTGCCTGGTGAAAAAAGCATCTTTGGGAATCACCGTGGCCCGGGATGACTTGAGACTCTCCATAGACAATATAGAGAGGGAGAGGAGAAATTTCTGCAAGGCAACTGGGGGGGGGGGGGAAATATGGAGCCAGGAGCCAACTAATCGGCCGGAGATTTGAAAGGAAAAATCTATTTCAGGGAATGTCGACTGGTGGCCCCCAGGGGGAGGGCCTTCTCTGTGGGCGCTCCGGCGTTATGGAACCAGCTGCCGGTTGAGCTCCGGATGGCATCGGACCTTCGCTCCTTCCGGCGCGGTCTGAAGACCCACTTCTTTGAACTAGCTGGCCTGGCCTGATGGGGTTCATTAGGGTTATTTAATGGGTTTTTTTACTGTTTTTATTGTTATTGTAATTTTTAATTGGGCATTTGTTTAATTTTTTTTTTAATTTTTGTATTGTTATTTATATATGCCCTGTTAACCGCCCTGAGTCCTTCGGGAGAAGGGCGGTATACAAATTGAATAAATAGAAATAGAAATAGAAAATGCTGGTTAGATGTTGGGCGTTTCGGGGACCCACCAACAAGAAGGTTTGAAAGAGAAAGCTGACTTGGAAGAGATTGGAGTCCCAAATGCTCTTTTCTTTTCTTTTCCCCCCTTTTTCCTTCCTTCTTTTCTTTCTTTCCTTCCTCCCTCTTCTCTTTCCTTCTTGCCTTTCCTCTCCCTTCTTTTTCCTTCCTCTCCCTTTGTCTTTCTTTTCCTTCCTTCCTCCCTCCCTCCGTCTTTCCTTTTTCCTTTTCTTTCTTTCTTTCTTTCTTTTCTTTTTTTTTCTTCTCCTCTTTCCTCGGATTGCTAGAGAACCAGAAGACAAGCTGAAAAGCAGATTAAAAATTGAGCCAGCACAGTAAAAGGACTTCCGCGGGAGTCAGATCTGGAACGGCCCATTTCAAAAAAAATCAAGCTGGGTGTGTTTCTCTTCCACACCTAATCTTTCTTTGCAAAAGATGTAATACTTCTGCAGAAGACTAATATATTTTTTTTGGACCAGACACCTGCTTGAAGAGAAGGATGAGGGGGTGACACGATAGCAGCCTTCCAGTATCTCAGGGGCTGCCCCAAAGAAGAGGGAGTCAAGCTCTTCTCCAAAGCACTTGAAGAAGGCAGGACAAGAAGCAACGGATGGAAACTAGTCAAGGAGAGAAGCAACCTGGAACTAAGGAGAAACTTCCTGACAGTGAGAACAATTAACCAGTGGAACTCCTTGCCTCCAGAAATCGTGGGCCCTCCATCCCTGGAGGCTTTTAAGAAGAGACTGGACTGTCACTTGTCTGAAATGGTATAGGTTCTCTTGCTTGAGCTGGGGGGTTGGACTAGAAGACCTCCAAGGCCCCTTTCCGGCTCTGTTCTTCTGTTGTTCTGTAACCTGCCTCTAATATATAAAAATATAGTAACGTGTCAAAGGTCAAGAATGCCTCGAAATTCTTTTGAAGAGTTTCCTCTGTCGGAACCCCGACAGTCCGTATATAATTTAATCCTGAGATGTCAAAAACAGACTCGGCCTTCCAGTATCTCAGGGTCTGCCCCAAAGAAGAGGGAGTCAAGCTATTCTCCAAAGCCCCCGAAGGCAGGACAAGAAGCAACGGATGGAAACTAGTCAAGGAGAGGAGCAACCTAGAACTAAGGAGAAACTTCCTGACAGTCAGAACAATTAACCAGTGGAACCACCTGCCTCCAGAAGCGGTGAATGCTCCAACACTGGAAGTTTTTTTTAAAGAAGAGACTGGACAGCCATTTCTCCGAAATGATCTAGGGTTTCCTGCCTGGGCAGGGGGTTGGACTAGATGACCTCCAAGGTCCCTTCCAACTTTACTATTACGATTATGTTTGAAGAAGCTTCATCTATTATTGTTCTACGGGGCAGCTGAGGGCCGCTTCTTCAGCAACAACGTGGTTGGGGAGAAGGCCTGCCACGAAACCCGCGGGAAAAAATAAGTGGCCGCCGATTGCAGGCAAGGGATGTTTGCGGCTGCAAGGCAGGAATCTTTTTTGCGTAAACCTGAGCCTCGCACACAGAACAGTTAGGTCAACGACAAAAGGTGTGTGTGTGGGGGGGGGAAACACGGGTTTTTATTTCGCTCTCCAAGTTTCTGTGCCCATTTTATTTTTTGGAGACTGATGTATCACAGAAGGAAGCGAGAGAAACGGGGTTAGAAAAACTGCACAGTGCAGCAACCAAGCAGGCAAAAAAAAAAAAGGTGTGTGTGTGTGTCACCTCTCTCTTAAGGAGAGCAGTTTTTAACGGTTGCAAACTGGTTAAAACGAGAAGTAAACCTGCCATTATCGAATGTCTGTTTGTCCAATGGGAACCTGCCATCGATTCCCACCAGCCCGGCTTCAATTTGAGCAGGCTTGCTCCAGCGCGGCGCCATGCGAAGAAAGGATTTTGAAGGGAACTTATTGCAATTTTAGGTTGTTAACTAAAGCCGGGCAGTTTTTTTAAAACTGTGAAAATACAGCGCGTATTTTGCAAATGCTTCCGCTAGGCGCAGCGGGGGCCCAACTGAATATTAGTTCCCGACTTGGAACAAAAACTGTTTTGTTTTGTTTGGAGACTTGTTTGCAGTTACAACGGCACCGGGAAAATGTGACTTACGACCGGTCCTCAAAGTTACGACCGTCCCAACAGCCCCAAGGTCACGTCATCAAAATTTGGGAGCTTGGCACCGGCACGCATTTATGATGGCTGCGCTATCCCGGGGGGATCAGGCGCTGGCCACTTGCGATCCTAACCGGCCTCCGTCAGGCATAAGTCAATAGGAGAACCCGGATCTGCTTAACGTTGGCAGGATTCGCTTAACCACCATGGCAGAAATGGTCGTAAAATCCTGCACGCCTTAGCGAGGGGAAATTCTGCTCCCAGCGGTGGGCGCAACTCAAGGGCTATCCTCAAGGGTACAAACTCTGAAAAACGACGGGCTCTTTTAAGTTTTATCTCCCTAAAAGATCTGAATTCCCACATTTAAGGATTTCAATCCAAGCGAGACCCTGCCGGTCGGAGAGGCGATTAACTATTTAACGAAGACGAAGCTCATTAATGCCACCTCTCCCTCCCCCCCACCCGTGTATCTGGTCCCTCTTTGGCCATCTCCGCCATTAACAAGATGATGATGGTAATAATAATAAAGTTGGGACCATGGAGGTCATCTAGTCCAACCCCCTGCTCAGGCAGGAAACCTTGAACCATTTCAGACAAATTGGTTGTCCGCTCTCTTCTCAAAAACTTCCAGCGTGAAGGCTCCAACACTGGAGGTTTTTAAGAAGAGACTGGAGAGAGCCATTTGTCCGAAATGGAGTAGGGTTTCCTGCCTGAGCAGGGGGTTGGACTAGATGACCTCCAAGGTCCCTTCCGAGTCTCTTTATTTTTTTTCCTTCCTTCCTTCCTTTCCTTCTCCAAAAATGGAAGTTTTTGAGAGCTATTTGTCTGAAATGGTATATAGGGTTTCCTGCCTGAGCAGGGGGTTGGACTAGATGAC
>NC_138205.1:2573287-2578287 GCF_964194415.1 Vipera berus | reverse complement strand
AAGATTGATCAGAAACCAGCCTGGACGGGAGGAGGAGAAAAAATATCATTTTGCTTGAATGGGTAACTTTCTTAGTAGATGGCGGGAACGCAGATCGACATAATATAACTTGACTTCAGCCAAGTTGGGGGGGGAAAAATAATAATCACCCACCACAAGCTAATCGATAAACGAGTTAAAGGTGAGCGAGATGGCGCGGCAGCGCAAAGGGAAATGGCGCTGCTGGCTGGGGAATTCTGGGAGTTGAAGTCCGCTGGTCTTAAAGCGACCCGAGGTCGAAGAGCCCTGGGCTAGAAGACAAGGGAAGGGCAGCTGTCCTGGGAAAGGGGAAGAGGGAGGCTGGGTCACGGGGCTCACCGGGCTGGCTCCGATTCGTGGCACGGGGTGGGCTGTCCGTGGCAGACGTCTCCTGATGCGGGGGGCTTCCTTCAAAGTACGGGTGGCCCAGAAGCTGGTGGGGAGTGGAGAAGAGTTAAGGAGGGAGGCCTCAGCTCCCCACAACCCAACCCACTCCAGGTCAACCATCAGAACCGGGGAAAAAAGCCAACGTGGTTAAATAAGCATTTAGGAGAGAGAGAAGTTGAGTTCTGAGGGAGGGAAGGTAGCCATTTTAGCTTGGAAAAACTTGCTTTAGAAGGAAGTTGGGTGCCTTTCAAGCCGCCATCTTGTAATTTCTTGTATTATCAATCTTGGCAGCTTTTCAGACATGCGGGCTTCAACTCTCAGAATTCCTCTCAGAAAGCGCTGCCGGTTGGGGAATTCTGGGAGTTGAAGTCCACACATCTTCAAATGGTACGCCGGATGACGAATTCTGGGAGTTGGGCACATATTTTACGAGGTATTCTGGGGAGTTGTAGTCCACAGATCTTACGAGGCATTCTGGGAGTTGTACTCCACACATTTTGCAAGGCATTCTGGGAGTTGTAGTCCACAGATCTTACAAAGGTATTCCGGGAGTTGCAGTCCACGTGTTTTACAAGGTATTCTGGGAGTTGTAGTCCACAGATCTTACAAGGTATTCTGGGAGTTGAAATTGACACATAGCAGGGGGTCTTCAAACTTGGCCCTTTGATGACTTGCGGACTTCAACTCCCAGAATTCCTCAGCCAGGCACGCCTGGCTGAGGAATTCTGGGAGTTGAAGTCCGCAAGTCATCAAAGGGTCATGGTTCCCTCACGCTGGCTGAGGCATTCTGGGAGTTCAAGTCCACAAGTCATCAAAGGGCCGAGTTTGAAGACCCCTGTCTAAGTTGAGAAACACTGCTCTAGATGGAACACTGCTACACTTCCAACCAGCTGGTCTTACACACACACACACACACACACACACCTTTTCCTGCAGGCAAGAATAAGGCTCCTTACCAGACGCATGTAGTAGTTCAGGTCCGGCTGTGGGCCCTGCGCCCCGCTCTCCCCAGTGCTGGGCTGAGTGACCTCGCTTTCGTTCCCTGCCAGCTCAGAGCTGGAGTCGTCCCTCTCGTCGGCAAAGGGGTGCTCGGCCAGGTTTTCCGGGTGGAAATTCAAACCTGGAAACGGAGAAGGGAAAGAAGGAAGAAAAAAGGAAGGAAGGGAAGACTCAGATCTTGGTTCAGCCACACAATCAGGCTATCTAATCTATCTATCTACCCATCCATCCTGTCTGTCTATCTATCTTCTATCTATCCATCTCATATCTATCTATATCTACCTATATCTATCTATCTATCCATCCTATCTTCTATCATCTATCTATATCTATCTATCCATCCTATCTTCTATCTTATCATCTATCTATCCATCTCATATCTATCTATATCTTTCCATCCATCCATCCATCCTATCTATCTTCTATCATCTATCTATATCTATCTATCCATCCTATCTTCGATCTTCTATCATCTATCTATCATCTATCTATCTATCTATCTATCTATCTATCTATCTATCTATCTATCTATCTATCTATCTATCTATCTATCTATCTATCTAATCTATCTATCTATCTATCTATCTATCTATCTATCTATCTATCTATCTATCTATCTATCTATCTATCTATCTATCTTTCCATCCATCCATCCCATATCTATCTCTATCCATCCTCTCCTCCCCTCCCTCCCTCCATCCATCTGTATCTTGTCATTATTATTTTTACAAATAACGAAAAGCAGCCACAGCACCTCATATCCCTTTCTCCTTTTCCTATTTTTCTCCCACGACAACACCCCTGCGAGGTAGGCTGGGCAAAAAGAAAGAGAGAGGGGGGGGGAAGGGATTGGCCCAAAGCCACCCATTCTGGACGGGAGCGGAACTCAGAACCTCCTTGCGGCGCCTCTGCAAGGACGGCCTCCAGGGCGCCACCCACCTGCTCCGGCCAGGGTGGTGTCCACCTGGGGGTCCAGCTGCTGGAAGCCCTGTTGGCTGAGGAGGCTGGAGTTGAGGATGTGGCTGAACTCGGAGGAGAGGCGTCCCAGGTCCGGCATCAGGGGCAGAAACGGCCGAGAAGGCTCCCGCGGGCGTTTCTCGGCCCCTTCCGAGCCCCCCTGCAACCTGGCCTGCGGCTGGAGGACGGGCGGCGGGGGCACCGCCTTGGCCCACCCCAGCTCCTTGCAGTCACCCTGGGCCGGCTTGCTGCAGGGGGTCTCCCCCTGCGAGGTCCTCTTCACCGGCTCGGAGGGGGGCAGAAATTCCGAGGCGGAGGTGGGCTCTGCTTCTTCGGCCTCCTACGAGATCAAGGAAAAGGGATTGGGGGGGGGGGAAATTGCATTTAAGGCAGAGGCGTACAAGCTTGGCCGCTTTAAGAGCTGTGGACTGCAGCTCCCAGAATTCCCCAGCCAGCATACAAGGTTTAAGGTGTGTAGACGTCCACTCCCAGAATTCCCCAGCCAGGTTACAATTTTAAGATGTGTAGACTTCAACTCGCAGAATTCCCCAGCCAGGTTACAATTTTAAGATGTATAGACTTCAACTCCCAGAATCCCCTAGCCAGGATACAATTTTAAGATGTGTAGACTTCAACTCCCAGAATTCCCCAGCCAGCATACAAGGTTTAAGGTGTGTAGACTTCAACTCTCAGAATCCCCCAGCCAGGATACAATTTTAAGATGTGTAGACTTCAACTCCCAGAATCCCCCAGCCAGGATACAGTTTTCAGATGTACAGACTTCAACTCCCAGAATCCCCCAGCCAGGATACAGTTTTAAGATGTATAGACTTCAACTCCCAGAATCCCCCAGCCAGGATACAATTTTAAGATGTGTAGACTTCAACTCCCAGAATCCCCCAGCCAGCATACAAGGTTGAAGATGTATAGACTTCAACTCCCAGAATTCCCCAGGTGAATGTTGATCACATGACCACGGGAATGCTGCAACGGTTGTGTGAAATATGATCATAAGTCCCTTTTTTCCAGGGCCTTCCTAAGTTCGAACAGGCACTAAAAAAACTCTTCAAAATCAAGGGTTTAACTGGATTCCCCAGGCGGATCCAGCAGCCCCTGGATGCAACGGTCGTTAAGTGTGAAAGAAACCAGCCATAAGCCACGGTTTCTTTCAGTACCTCCAGAAGGTGTGAATGCTGCAACACTGGAAGTTTTTAAGAAGAGACTGGACGGCCGTTTCCTGCCTGAGCAGGGGGTTGGGACTAGATGACCTCCAAGGTCCCTTCCAACTTTATTACTTAAGTTCAAATGCTCACTAAACGAACTCTTCTTCCTTGTATTCCCGAGGCAGATCCAGCAGCCCCTGAATCCAATGACCGTTAAGTGTGGAAAAACAGCCATCAGCCACATTTTTTCAGTGCTGTTGTAAGTTCAAATGGTCACTAAACAAACGGTTGTAAGCCTAGGATTAGATTGGACTAGACTAGACTAGACTAGATTTAGAATAGAATAGAATAGAATAGAATAGAATAGAATAGAATAGAATAGAATAGAATAGAATAGAATAGAATAGAATAGAATAGAATAGAATAGAATAGAATAGAATAGAATAGAATAGAATAGAATAGAACAAATATTGGAAAATAGAATAGAATAGAATAGAATAGAATAGAATAGAATAGAATAGAATAGAATAGAATAGAATAGAATAGAATAGAATAGAATAGAATAGAATAGAATAGAACAGAACAACAGAACAGAACAGAACAGAACAGAATAGAATAGGATAGGATAGAACAAATATTGGAATATAGAATAGAATAGAATAGAATAGAATAGAATAGAATAGAATAGAATAGAATAGAATAGAATAGAATAGAATAGAATAGAATAGAATAGAATAGAAGCTGGAAGGGACCTTGGAGGTCTTCTAGTCCAGCCCCCCTGCGCAAGCAGGAGAAATCATACCATCTCAGACAAGTGACTGTCCAGCCTCTTCTTAAAAACCTCCAGGGATGGAGCGCCCACGATTTCTGGTGGCAAGCTGTTCCACTGGTTAACTGTCCTCACTGTCAGGAAGTTTCTCCTCAATTCCATGTTGCTTCTCTCTTTGGTCAGTTTCCAACCATCGTTTCTCGTCCTGCCCTCTGGTGCTTTGGAGAATAGCGTGACCCCCCCCCTCCTCTTCTTTTTGGCAGCCCCCCCAAATACCAGAATGCTGCTATCGTGTCTCCCCTATTTCTTCTTTTCTCTAGACTAGCCAAACCCAAGTCCCGCAGCCGTTCTTCCTATGTTTTGGCCTCCAGGCCTTGGATCCTCTGAGTTGCTCTTCTCTGAACTTTTCCCAAACTCTCAACGTCTTTTTTGTGACGCGGTGACCAAAACTGGCTGCGGTATCCCAGGTGTGGCCTTACTAGTGCTTTACAAAGCGGCACTAATACTTCGCGTGATCTTGATTCTATGCCTCTGCTTACGCAACCCAGGATCGTGTTGGCTTTTTTGGCTGCTGCCGCACATGGCTGGCTCAGGGTCAAGCCCATCATCCACTAGGACTCCGAACGTCCCTCTCACCGTCGCCGTTTTTGAGCCGGGTCTCGCCCAACCTGATTTTTCCTGCCTAAATGTAAGACTTTGCTTTTCTC
>NC_138205.1:2569671-2573087 GCF_964194415.1 Vipera berus | reverse complement strand
GGGGACCCACCAACAAGAAGGTTTGAAAGAGAAAGCTGACTTGGAAGAGATTGGAGTCCCAAATGCTCTTTTCTTTTCTTTTCCCCCCTTTTTCCTTCCTTCTTTTCTTTCTTTCCTTCCTCCCTCTTCTCTTTCCTTCTTGCCTTTCCTCTCCCTTCTTTTTCCTTCCTCTCCCTTTGTCTTTCTTTTCCTTCCTTCCTCCCTCCCTCCGTCTTTCCTTTTTCCTTTTCTTTCTTTCTTTCTTTCTTTTCTTTTTTTTTCTTCTCCTCTTTCCTCGGATTGCTAGAGAACCAGAAGACAAGCTGAAAAGCAGATTAAAAATTGAGCCAGCACAGTAAAAGGACTTCCGCGGGAGTCAGATCTGGAACGGCCCATTTCAAAAAAAATCAAGCTGGGTGTGTTTCTCTTCCACACCTAATCTTTCTTTGCAAAAGATGTAATACTTCTGCAGAAGACTAATATATTTTTTTTGGACCAGACACCTGCTTGAAGAGAAGGATGAGGGGGTGACACGATAGCAGCCTTCCAGTATCTCAGGGGCTGCCCCAAAGAAGAGGGAGTCAAGCTCTTCTCCAAAGCACTTGAAGAAGGCAGGACAAGAAGCAACGGATGGAAACTAGTCAAGGAGAGAAGCAACCTGGAACTAAGGAGAAACTTCCTGACAGTGAGAACAATTAACCAGTGGAACTCCTTGCCTCCAGAAATCGTGGGCCCTCCATCCCTGGAGGCTTTTAAGAAGAGACTGGACTGTCACTTGTCTGAAATGGTATAGGTTCTCTTGCTTGAGCTGGGGGGTTGGACTAGAAGACCTCCAAGGCCCCTTTCCGGCTCTGTTCTTCTGTTGTTCTGTAACCTGCCTCTAATATATAAAAATATAGTAACGTGTCAAAGGTCAAGAATGCCTCGAAATTCTTTTGAAGAGTTTCCTCTGTCGGAACCCCGACAGTCCGTATATAATTTAATCCTGAGATGTCAAAAACAGACTCGGCCTTCCAGTATCTCAGGGTCTGCCCCAAAGAAGAGGGAGTCAAGCTATTCTCCAAAGCCCCCGAAGGCAGGACAAGAAGCAACGGATGGAAACTAGTCAAGGAGAGGAGCAACCTAGAACTAAGGAGAAACTTCCTGACAGTCAGAACAATTAACCAGTGGAACCACCTGCCTCCAGAAGCGGTGAATGCTCCAACACTGGAAGTTTTTTTTAAAGAAGAGACTGGACAGCCATTTCTCCGAAATGATCTAGGGTTTCCTGCCTGGGCAGGGGGTTGGACTAGATGACCTCCAAGGTCCCTTCCAACTTTACTATTACGATTATGTTTGAAGAAGCTTCATCTATTATTGTTCTACGGGGCAGCTGAGGGCCGCTTCTTCAGCAACAACGTGGTTGGGGAGAAGGCCTGCCACGAAACCCGCGGGAAAAAATAAGTGGCCGCCGATTGCAGGCAAGGGATGTTTGCGGCTGCAAGGCAGGAATCTTTTTTGCGTAAACCTGAGCCTCGCACACAGAACAGTTAGGTCAACGACAAAAGGTGTGTGTGTGGGGGGGGGAAACACGGGTTTTTATTTCGCTCTCCAAGTTTCTGTGCCCATTTTATTTTTTGGAGACTGATGTATCACAGAAGGAAGCGAGAGAAACGGGGTTAGAAAAACTGCACAGTGCAGCAACCAAGCAGGCAAAAAAAAAAAAGGTGTGTGTGTGTGTCACCTCTCTCTTAAGGAGAGCAGTTTTTAACGGTTGCAAACTGGTTAAAACGAGAAGTAAACCTGCCATTATCGAATGTCTGTTTGTCCAATGGGAACCTGCCATCGATTCCCACCAGCCCGGCTTCAATTTGAGCAGGCTTGCTCCAGCGCGGCGCCATGCGAAGAAAGGATTTTGAAGGGAACTTATTGCAATTTTAGGTTGTTAACTAAAGCCGGGCAGTTTTTTTAAAACTGTGAAAATACAGCGCGTATTTTGCAAATGCTTCCGCTAGGCGCAGCGGGGGCCCAACTGAATATTAGTTCCCGACTTGGAACAAAAACTGTTTTGTTTTGTTTGGAGACTTGTTTGCAGTTACAACGGCACCGGGAAAATGTGACTTACGACCGGTCCTCAAAGTTACGACCGTCCCAACAGCCCCAAGGTCACGTCATCAAAATTTGGGAGCTTGGCACCGGCACGCATTTATGATGGCTGCGCTATCCCGGGGGGATCAGGCGCTGGCCACTTGCGATCCTAACCGGCCTCCGTCAGGCATAAGTCAATAGGAGAACCCGGATCTGCTTAACGTTGGCAGGATTCGCTTAACCACCATGGCAGAAATGGTCGTAAAATCCTGCACGCCTTAGCGAGGGGAAATTCTGCTCCCAGCGGTGGGCGCAACTCAAGGGCTATCCTCAAGGGTACAAACTCTGAAAAACGACGGGCTCTTTTAAGTTTTATCTCCCTAAAAGATCTGAATTCCCACATTTAAGGATTTCAATCCAAGCGAGACCCTGCCGGTCGGAGAGGCGATTAACTATTTAACGAAGACGAAGCTCATTAATGCCACCTCTCCCTCCCCCCCACCCGTGTATCTGGTCCCTCTTTGGCCATCTCCGCCATTAACAAGATGATGATGGTAATAATAATAAAGTTGGGACCATGGAGGTCATCTAGTCCAACCCCCTGCTCAGGCAGGAAACCTTGAACCATTTCAGACAAATTGGTTGTCCGCTCTCTTCTCAAAAACTTCCAGCGTGAAGGCTCCAACACTGGAGGTTTTTAAGAAGAGACTGGAGAGAGCCATTTGTCCGAAATGGAGTAGGGTTTCCTGCCTGAGCAGGGGGTTGGACTAGATGACCTCCAAGGTCCCTTCCGAGTCTCTTTATTTTTTTTCCTTCCTTCCTTCCTTTCCTTCTCCAAAAATGGAAGTTTTTGAGAGCTATTTGTCTGAAATGGTATATAGGGTTTCCTGCCTGAGCAGGGGGTTGGACTAGATGACCTCCAAGGTCCCTTCAATCTGTTATTCTGGGTTTTTTTTCCTTCCTTCCTTCCTTCCCTCCCTCCCTTCTCAAACACTGGAAGTTTTTAAGAAGAGACTGGAGGGCCATTTGTCTGAAATGGTATATAGGGTTTCCTGCCTGAGCAGGGGGTTGGGCTAGATGACCTCCAAGGTCCCTTCCTTCATCATCATCATCATCATCATCATTTTAGTATTATTATCTTAATGATTTTATTTCCTTTGCTATCTTCTAATTGGTGATTTTAATGCTTTTTTAATCTTTTTATGCTGTTAAGCTGTAAACCGGCGTCCTTCTGACCCAGGATGGAAGGCGACTAAGTTCCACAATAAACAAATAAAATGAATAAAAAACGTTTTCCCTAAAATTCCCAATTTCGACCGACCAGTTTTTCGAAGAACCCTTTGGAGGGGGTGTCCTTCGTAGACTCATTA
>NC_138205.1:2547171-2564671 GCF_964194415.1 Vipera berus | reverse complement strand
CTGGTGGGGAGTGGAGAAGAGTTAAGGAGGGAGGCCTCAGCTCCCCACAACCCAACCCACTCCAGGTCAACCATCAGAACCGGGGAAAAAAGCCAACGTGGTTAAATAAGCATTTAGGAGAGAGAGAAGTTGAGTTCTGAGGGAGGGAAGGTAGCCATTTTAGCTTGGAAAAACTTGCTTTAGAAGGAAGTTGGGTGCCTTTCAAGCCGCCATCTTGTAATTTCTTGTATTATCAATCTTGGCAGCTTTTCAGACATGCGGGCTTCAACTCTCAGAATTCCTCTCAGAAAGCGCTGCCGGTTGGGGAATTCTGGGAGTTGAAGTCCACACATCTTCAAATGGTACGCCGGATGACGAATTCTGGGAGTTGGGCACATATTTTACGAGGTATTCTGGGGAGTTGTAGTCCACAGATCTTACGAGGCATTCTGGGAGTTGTACTCCACACATTTTGCAAGGCATTCTGGGAGTTGTAGTCCACAGATCTTACAAAGGTATTCCGGGAGTTGCAGTCCACGTGTTTTACAAGGTATTCTGGGAGTTGTAGTCCACAGATCTTACAAGGTATTCTGGGAGTTGAAATTGACACATAGCAGGGGGTCTTCAAACTTGGCCCTTTGATGACTTGCGGACTTCAACTCCCAGAATTCCTCAGCCAGGCACGCCTGGCTGAGGAATTCTGGGAGTTGAAGTCCGCAAGTCATCAAAGGGTCATGGTTCCCTCACGCTGGCTGAGGCATTCTGGGAGTTCAAGTCCACAAGTCATCAAAGGGCCGAGTTTGAAGACCCCTGTCTAAGTTGAGAAACACTGCTCTAGATGGAACACTGCTACACTTCCAACCAGCTGGTCTTACACACACACACACACACACACACACCTTTTCCTGCAGGCAAGAATAAGGCTCCTTACCAGACGCATGTAGTAGTTCAGGTCCGGCTGTGGGCCCTGCGCCCCGCTCTCCCCAGTGCTGGGCTGAGTGACCTCGCTTTCGTTCCCTGCCAGCTCAGAGCTGGAGTCGTCCCTCTCGTCGGCAAAGGGGTGCTCGGCCAGGTTTTCCGGGTGGAAATTCAAACCTGGAAACGGAGAAGGGAAAGAAGGAAGAAAAAAGGAAGGAAGGGAAGACTCAGATCTTGGTTCAGCCACACAATCAGGCTATCTAATCTATCTATCTACCCATCCATCCTGTCTGTCTATCTATCTTCTATCTATCCATCTCATATCTATCTATATCTACCTATATCTATCTATCTATCCATCCTATCTTCTATCATCTATCTATATCTATCTATCCATCCTATCTTCTATCTTATCATCTATCTATCCATCTCATATCTATCTATATCTTTCCATCCATCCATCCATCCTATCTATCTTCTATCATCTATCTATATCTATCTATCCATCCTATCTTCGATCTTCTATCATCTATCTATCATCTATCTATCTATCTATCTATCTATCTATCTATCTATCTATCTATCTATCTATCTATCTATCTATCTATCTATCTATCTATCTATCTATCTATCTATCTAATCTATCTATCTATCTATCTATCTATCTATCTATCTATCTATCTATCTATCTATCTATCTATCTATCTATCTTTCCATCCATCCATCCCATATCTATCTCTATCCATCCTCTCCTCCCCTCCCTCCCTCCATCCATCTGTATCTTGTCATTATTATTTTTACAAATAACGAAAAGCAGCCACAGCACCTCATATCCCTTTCTCCTTTTCCTATTTTTCTCCCACGACAACACCCCTGCGAGGTAGGCTGGGCAAAAAGAAAGAGAGAGGGGGGGGGAAGGGATTGGCCCAAAGCCACCCATTCCGGACGGGAGCGGAACTCAGAACCTCCTTGCGGCGCCTCTGCAAGGACGGCCTCCAGGGCGCCACCCACCTGCTCCGGCCAGGGTGGTGTCCACCTGGGGGTCCAGCTGCTGGAAGCCCTGTTGGCTGAGGAGGCTGGAGTTGAGGATGTGGCTGAACTCGGAGGAGAGGCGTCCCAGGTCCGGCATCAGGGGCAGAAACGGCCGATAAGGCTCCCGCGGGCGTTTCTCGGCCCCTTCCGAGCCCCCCTGCAACCTGGCCTGCGGCTGGAGGACGGGCGGCGGGGGCACTGCCTTGGCCCACCCCAGCTCCTTGCAGTCACCCTGGGCCGGCTTGCTGCAGGGGGTCTCCCCCTGCGAGGTCCTCTTCACCGGCTCGGAGGGGGGCAGAAATTCCGAGGCGGAGGTGGGCTCTGCTTCTTCGGCCTCCTACGAGATCAAGGAAAAGGGATTGGGGGGGGGGGAAATTGCATTTAAGGCAGAGGCGTACAAGCTTGGCCGCTTTAAGAGCTGTGGACTGCAGCTCCCAGAATTCCCCAGCCAGCATACAAGGTTTAAGGTGTGTAGACGTCCACTCCCAGAATTCCCCAGCCAGGTTACAATTTTAAGATGTGTAGACTTCAACTCGCAGAATTCCCCAGCCAGGTTACAATTTTAAGATGTATAGACTTCAACTCCCAGAATCCCCTAGCCAGGATACAATTTTAAGATGTGTAGACTTCAACTCCCAGAATTCCCCAGCCAGCATACAAGGTTTAAGGTGTGTAGACTTCAACTCTCAGAATCCCCCAGCCAGGATACAATTTTAAGATGTGTAGACTTCAACTCCCAGAATCCCCCAGCCAGGATACAGTTTTCAGATGTACAGACTTCAACTCCCAGAATCCCCCAGCCAGGATACAGTTTTAAGATGTATAGACTTCAACTCCCAGAATCCCCCAGCCAGGATACAATTTTAAGATGTGTAGACTTCAACTCCCAGAATCCCCCAGCCAGCATACAAGGTTGAAGATGTATAGACTTCAACTCCCAGAATTCCCCAGGTGAATGTTGATCACATGACCACGGGAATGCTGCAACGGTTGTGTGAAATATGATCATAAGTCCCTTTTTTCCAGGGCCTTCCTAAGTTCGAACAGGCACTAAAAAAACTCTTCAAAATCAAGGGTTTAACTGGATTCCCCAGGCGGATCCAGCAGCCCCTGGATGCAACGGTCGTTAAGTGTGAAAGAAACCAGCCATAAGCCACGGTTTCTTTCAGTACCTCCAGAAGGTGTGAATGCTGCAACACTGGAAGTTTTTAAGAAGAGACTGGACGGCCGTTTCCTGCCTGAGCAGGGGGTTGGGACTAGATGACCTCCAAGGTCCCTTCCAACTTTATTACTTAAGTTCAAATGCTCACTAAACGAACTCTTCTTCCTTGTATTCCCGAGGCAGATCCAGCAGCCCCTGAATCCAATGACCGTTAAGTGTGGAAAAACAGCCATCAGCCACATTTTTTCAGTGCTGTTGTAAGTTCAAATGGTCACTAAACAAACGGTTGTAAGCCTAGGATTAGATTGGACTAGACTAGACTAGACTAGATTTAGAATAGAATAGAATAGAATAGAATAGAATAGAATAGAATAGAATAGAATAGAATAGAATAGAATAGAATAGAATAGAATAGAATAGAATAGAATAGAATAGAATAGAATAGAATAGAATAGAATAGAATAGAATAGAATAGAATAGAATAGAATAGAATAGAATAGAACAAATATTGGAAAATAGAATAGAATAGAATAGAATAGAATAGAATAGAATAGAATAGAATAGAATAGAATAGAATAGAATAGAATAGAATAGAATAGAATAGAATAGAATAGAATAGAATAGAATAGAATAGAATAGAATAGAACAGAACAACAGAACAGAACAGAACAGAACAGAATAGAATAGGATAGGATAGAACAAATATTGGAATATAGAATAGAATAGAATAGAATAGAATAGAATAGAATAGAATAGAATAGAATAGAATAGAATAGAATAGAATAGAATAGAATAGAATAGAAGCTGGAAGGGACCTTGGAGGTCTTCTAGTCCAGCCCCCCTGCGCAAGCAGGAGAAATCATACCATCTCAGACAAGTGACTGTCCAGCCTCTTCTTAAAAACCTCCAGGGATGGAGCGCCCACGATTTCTGGTGGCAAGCTGTTCCACTGGTTAACTGTCCTCACTGTCAGGAAGTTTCTCCTCAATTCCATGTTGCTTCTCTCTTTGGTCAGTTTCCAACCATCGTTTCTCGTCCTGCCCTCTGGTGCTTTGGAGAATAGCGTGACCCCCCCCCTCCTCTTCTTTTTGGCAGCCCCCCCAAATACCAGAATGCTGCTATCGTGTCTCCCCTATTTCTTCTTTTCTCTAGACTAGCCAAACCCAAGTCCCGCAGCCGTTCTTCCTATGTTTTGGCCTCCAGGCCTTGGATCCTCTGAGTTGCTCTTCTCTGAACTTTTCCCAAACTCTCAACGTCTTTTTTGTGACGCGGTGACCAAAACTGGCTGCGGTATCCCAGGTGTGGCCTTACTAGTGCTTTACAAAGCGGCACTAATACTTCGCGTGATCTTGATTCTATGCCTCTGCTTACGCAACCCAGGATCGTGTTGGCTTTTTTGGCTGCTGCCGCACATGGCTGGCTCAGGGTCAAGCCCATCATCCACTAGGACTCCGAACGTCCCTCTCACCGTCGCCGTTTTTGAGCCGGGTCTCGCCCAACCTGATTTTTCCTGCCTAAATGTAAGACTATGCTTTTCTCCACCTTGAAACTCGTTTTGTTGGACAGGGCCCGTGGTTCAACCGCCTCCAAACCTTTTTTCCAGGGGCGATGCGGGGGGGTTGGTGGTGTCTCACCTGGCGTGGGGCTTTGGGCGAGGGCTGCAGGGAGGCGCGGCTGGTGCCGAAGAGCCGCAAGGCCTCGTTCCAGTGAGCCTGCATCATGGCCTGGAACTGGCTCACCATCTCGGCCCGTTGAACCTCCAGGTGCCGGTACCTGCTCTTCAGCTCCCGCAGGTCTTCCTGCTGCTTGGAGATCCTGGCGGGCGAGAAAGGGTGAAAAAAAAATTAAAAAACCCAATTTAATGATAAACAAATAACAACAAATAAAGTTGGAAGGGACCTTGGAGGTCATCTAGTCCAACCCCCAGCTCAGGCAGGAAACCCTAGACCAGGGGTAGGCAAGCTTGGCTCTTTTATGACTCGTGGACTTCAACTCCCAGAATTCCTGAGCCAGCATGAGGGAAACTTTGGCCCCTTTGTGACCCGTGGACTTCAACTCCCAGAATTCCTGAGCCACCATGAGGGAAACTTTGGCCCCTTCATAACTCATAGACTTCAACTCCCAGAATTCCTGAGCCAGCATGGGGGAAGTATGGCTCCCTTGATGATTTGTGGACTTCAACTCCCAGAATTCCTCAGCCAGCATGGGGGAACTATGGCTCCCTTGGTGACTGCTGGACTTCAACTCCCAGAATTCCTCAGCCAACATGGGGGAACTATGGCTCCCTTCATGACTCGTGAACTTCAACTCCCAGAATTCCTGAGCCAACATGGCTCAGCTTGGAAACCTCTCCCTTTCCCCTCAGCATAGCTGATTCAGGAATTCTGGGAGTTGAAGTCCATGAGTCATAAAAGAGCCGAGGTTGCCTACCCCTGCCCTATACCATATATTTGAAGTATAAATACTAAAAGTTAAATTTGAATCTTGATTTGTTTATAAAGGTTGAAAGTAAAGCGATTTAAGATACATATAAGCTAAGAATACATTGATAAATGTAATAAACGTGTTCTTACGTAGCTGATATAATAAAAACTGCACTTGCTTAAATATGCGATAATAGACATTAAGAAGAAAAGAGAGGAAGTGTGATGTTGAAACGAGAGAAGTTTGGTTAGCAAATTTAAGACGTTTTGGAAATTAATAGGAAATAAGAACGTTATACTGTATTATCAATTAGTTGATGTAAGATGGTGAGAAATAGAAGATATCTAAATAGGTAAGATGTGTATTCTTAATATTAAACTTCGTGATGGATTGCGAAAATGGGAACTTCGGTTATTCAAAGCTTGGAAATTATAAATATTAAATGTTAAAGTTAAATGTCAACGGGAAATTAAAAATTGGGGAAAACTAATTAGGACATCGATTGTCTATAAAGACTGAATGTTAAAATAACAATGCTACGTATAAGCCAAAAATTATTGATAAATGTAAGAATGTCATTTTAATGTAATTGACTTAATAAGAATTGTATTAAACAGGAGACAGTAAATGCTAAGGGGAAAAGAGAGGAAAAATTTAATGTAGTAGCTTGAAACTGGCAGCAACGATACTTGTATGTGATGTTATTGTACTATCGATTAACTCTGCCGCCACGTTGCTTTTTAAATACTGAAATGTAAAACTAGAAAATCAATAAAACTTTTTTTAAAAAAAAAATCAACCGGTGGGAAAGGGGAAGACGGCTGCTTTCAAACGCAGACAGTCCTCGACTTACGACCGTTCGCTTAGTGACTGTTCAAAGTCACGATGGCACTGGGGGTTGGGGGAATCCCTTTTGCAGCCTTCCCAGCCAGCGTCTGACACCGGATTCACTTTGTGACTGTCCCGATTCGCTTAACGACGGTGGCGGTTCCCTCAGCAACTACAGCCCGACGGCTGTATAAAAGCACGGCCACCACCGAGCCCGTTTCTGTCGCTCAGCGAGATGGCAGCTAAGTGAGTTTTGCCTCGTTTTACGACCTCCCTCGCCACCGTGCTTCAGCGGATCACTTAAGGCTGCTGAGTTAAGCCCCATACGGTCATTAAGCGAAACGCAGCTTCCCCCGTCGGCTTTGCCGGGCAGGTCGCGAAAGGGGATCAATGTGACCCGGGGGGGGGGGGAACACGCCGCGGCCGTCATAAATACGGGTCGGTTTGCCAAGCCTCTGGAATTTTGATCACGTGACCGCGGGGACGACGTGACGGCCGTCCGCGTGAAAAACGGTTGTGGGAAGAATCCAGAGAAAGAAATATTTGGGGGAATATTAAAAAGGCAGAATATTATATTCCCCCAGAGGATTTTAAAGGCAGAAACCAACTACCTCTTCTGGAGGTTTTTAAGAAGAGACTGGACAGCCATTTGCCTGAAATGGTATAAGGTTTCCTGCCTGAGCAGGGGGTTGGACTAGATGACCTCCAAGGTCCCTTCCAACTTCTTCTTCTTCTTCTTCTTATTCTTATTATTATTATTATTATTATTATTATTATTATTACCGGTATTATTATTATTATTATTATTATTATTATTATTATTATTCCCCACCCCACCCGCCCGCCCCTGACTCTCTCTGCCCCAAACAGAAACCGGGTCTGCAGAAAATGCAGGTGTGATCATCTTGTCAGAAAGATTGGAGCCAGGAAGCTGGTAGGATTAGAAAGACAAAGATCCCTCGAATCAATAATCCCTCACGCCAAAAAAATCCAACACAGGACAGAGTCATCAGCCACAGCCCCAGGGAAGCAGGATATGACCTTTGGGACACAATACCCACCACCATCAGAATGCCAGAAAGTCACACTCAAGACTCAGGTCAAAAGTCCATGCCACAGGAACAACTCCAAAGAAAAGCCCAAGGAAGTATAAAAACCCACCACTCCCTCTTATATGTGATCCCTTTTTTTCCCAGAGCCACCTTGCTTGAGCAGGGGGCTGGACTAGAAGACCTCCCAGGTCCCTTCCAGCTCTATTCTGAATTCTGTCTGGCTCTCCTCTTCAATAAATTGCAACTTTCTTTCTAAAGCAGCCTCCATTTTGTTTATTCCCGGCTTGGACTGGACCCTGATGAAGATTTTTCTGTCGACACGGTCGTAAGTCCCTTTTTTTCAATGCCGTTGTAACTTAAAGCGGTCCCTAAAGGAACGGTCGCAAGTTGAGATTTTTTTTGGGGGGAGGGGGCACCGCGAACTTTGGGAAGGCTACCTATGTTCATAGTCCTCAGTGAGGTGCTTCTGCTGAGCCTCCTTCTCGGCCAGATCCGCCTTGAACTGAGCCAGCTGTTTGGCCAACTCTCTCTCGTGGTGGCTGCCGAGCTCCAGCAACTGCTTCCTGCAAAATAAATAAAAAAATAATAAAATAATAAAATAAAATAAAATAAAATAAAATAAAATAAAATAAAATAATAAAATAAAATAAAATAAAATAAAATAAATAAAATAAAATAAAATAAAATAAAATAAAATAAAATAAAATAAAATAAAATAATAAAATAAAATAAAAGATCTTTTCCACCAAGAAAACAGACGTCTCTTGCAAAGTCCAGAAAGTAGCAAGCAGTGAGCCGAGAGAGAATCAATCTTCCGTCTAAAAGGAGGAGAAAATGCCTACAGGCAGTCCTCAGGTTATGACCACAAAATTTAAGTCCCCAAGTGAAACATTTGTTAGGTAAATTTTGCCCCATTTTGCCACCTTTCTTGCTCCAATTGTTAAGCGGTTCGCTGCAGCCGTCCAGTTAGTAACCTGGTTGTTAAGTGAATCTGGCTTTTTTTCCCCCCTGGACTTTCCTCGTCGAGACGGTCGCAAAAGGGGATCATGTGAACCTGGGACACTGCGACCGTCATAAATGCGAGTCAGTTGCCGAGTTGATCAGGTCGCAACAGGGACGCTGCAACGTCCGTTAAGTATGAAAAAAACCGTCCTAAGTCGCTTTTTTTTAGTGCCGTTGTAACTTTGAACGGTCACTAAATGAAACGTTGTAAGTCAAGGACTGCCTGCACTGTAAAAATGAGGATCGTTTTTTTTTCTCACTCAAAAGGAGATTTTTAAATTTAAACCTATGATGGCCCAGTGGTATTATTCTGTTGTCCCGAGATAAAAGATTAAAATAAAAATAAAAATAAAAGAGCTTTAGCAGGCACCAAGGAGGCAAAGCTGCTTTGTAAATTCTCAAATTATTACTGATATCTTTTTAAGCTGCAAATCACAGAGCACGGATTTCTTGTTTTTATGGGTCTTTGCGCATCTGTCCAAATGCAACTGGGTAGACTAGGGAATAAATACTAAATAAATACAGTTTTGATTCGCCCTCGGCTCTTCTCTAAAGCTTTTAGATTAACCCCCAAATCAACAGCGGCAGACGGATGAATCAATGCGACAAAAAGAGCATTCAGATTCTGAAAATTTGAATATTTTGGGCAACGTTGTACCGATTTTCTTGGGCTGTTAAGATGAGGGACTGCCTGTTGCAGACACACACCCCCGCCCAAAAAAAAAAACACGGGAGATTAAGACTATCTGGGTGATAAGTGGACGGGGAGAAAAGAATAAATGGTGGATTCCTTTTGATGAAGGAGAACAAGACACCTCAAGTCCTTTTGGGGGGAAATAAAAGGGGGTTTTTGATCGGAAGCCAGAGGCTGGCCAAACATCTGAATTTGGAAAAGGCCTTCTCTTTAGACTTCCTCAACTGGACTTCCTCAAGAAAAGTCGTAATTGGGGAAAAAAATAATAAGCCTTGCTTTTTTTAATTTCACACTCTGTTCAATGGAAGTGGTCGCTGTAGGATTCTTCTGCGCCACAACGGAACTACCAGTCTGCCACTTGGCTGTTGCAGAAGTCATAAAATGTGGATTAAAGTTAGAAAGGAATTGGATTCGGAGACTCCTTAGGCTGGAAGGGACCTTGGAGATCTTCTAGTCTAGTCCAAGGCAGGAGTTCTTCCATCATTCCAGACAAACGGTTGTCCAATCTTTTCTTGACAATAGAAAGAGAGAGAGGATGGATGGATGGATGGATGGATATAGATAGGTAGAGATAGATAGATAGATAGATAGATAGATAGATAGATAGATAGATAGATAGATAGATATAGATAGATAGATAGATAGATATATTAGATAAATATATAGATATATAGATACTAGAGATAGATATACTATATATATATATACGGTATATATATATATATATATATATAGAGAGAGAGAGAGAGAGAGAGACAATTAGATGACAGGATGGATGGATGGATGGATGGATAGATAGATAGATAGATAGATAGATAGATAGATAGATAGATAGATAGATAGATAGATAGAGATATACTAGATAGATATGATAGATACTAGAGATAGATATACTAGATAAAGAGAGAGAAAAATAGACACTAGATAAATATATATAGATACTAGAGATAGATAGATAGATAGATAGATAGATAGATAGATAGATAGATAGATAGATAGATACAATTAGATGACAGGATGGATGGATGGATGGATGGATGGATGGATGGATGGATGGATGGATGGAGATATAGTAGATAGATATGATAGATACTAGATAGATATACTAGATATATATATATATATATAGAGAGAGAGAGAGAGATAAATAGATACTAGATATATATATATAGATTCTAGACACAGATATACTAACTAGATAGATAGATATAAAGAGATAGAGATAGAGATATATACTAGACAGATAGATAGATAGATAGATAGATAGATAGATAGATAGATAGATAGATAGATAGATACTAGAGATAGATATACTAAAATAGATAGATAGATAGATAGATAGATAGATAGATAGATAGATAGATAGATAGATAGATAGATAGATAGATAGATAGATAGATTAGATGACTGGATGGATGGATAGACAGACAGACAGACAGATATGATATGATAGATAGATAGATACTAGAGATAGATATACTAGATAGAGACAGACAGACAGACAGACAGACACACACACACACACATACCATAAGGCTAAAGGGACCTTGGAGGTCTTATATCATCCTGGACAAATGGTTGTCCAATCTTTGTTTAAAGTCACTTTTCCCCATTTTTATGCAGGGCTTCTCCAAGACCTGAAAATTATTTCAAAGGTATCTCCAGGTTGAGCCATGCTACTTTGGAGACTGATTTTATTCGTCGTTTTTACAAAACACATTTCTACTCCCCTATACAGTTAAGGAGGGGAGAGAGGAATTGCGGCTTTGAACCGCAACTCGCAAACACTCCCGAGCCACAGCAGGAGAGGCTGCCCTGTGGTCCGCTCCTGTTTGCGGCCCCCTCTTCGAACTGTGGATGAAACACAAGTGCAAAATTCAAGTGTCACAATGAAAGGTGGGCGGGTGGGGGGGGAGGGAAACTGCGGGGAGGGGGGAAAGGGAAGGAAAGAGAGACCGGGTAGCCCACCTACTCAGTTCAGAAACCGGAGCAACTTCGTGAACCTGGATTTCGGAGAAAAGAAATTAAGCCCACACCTTTAACACCCCGAGGAGGAGAATCCACCCCGTAAAGCAAGAATAAAAGCCAAATTTGAGCAGGGGGAGGTTACAACCAAGAACTGCCGACCAAAGCAAAGGGGCAGAGGAAAGAGATGTGGGGAGGGGCAAAGGGGGAGAGGGACCCCCCCATCCTTCCACCTGTGTTGTTCTCGCACAGCGCTCATTTGGCGCACGCTGTCCTCGTGAACCTCGGCCAGGCGCTCCGTCACCCGCTGCTCCAAGGCCACCTTCAGCTCAGACTCCAGCTTGAGCTTCTGGGCCTCAAAGCGGGCCTGCAAAAAGAAAGGGGAGGCGTGACAGTTGGGGTGCCGGGCGCTCTCTGTGTCATGACCCGACTGGGGAATGTCGTCAGGAGGAGGAGAACTGAGGAGATGGCTTTCATGGCTAAGCCGGGACTAGAACTCCCCATCTTCTGGCGATTGGCCCAAAGTCACCCAGCCGGCTTTCATGCCTAGAACTCACTGTCTCCTGGTAATTGGCCCAAAGCCACCCAGCCGGCTTTCATGGCTAAGGCAGGACTAGAACTCCCCATCTCCTGGTGATTGGCCCAAAGCCACCCAGCCTACTTTCATGCCTAAGGCGGGCCTAGAACTCATTGTCTCCTGGTGACTGGCCCAAAGTCACCCAGCCGGCTTTCATGGCTAAGGCGGGACTAGAATTCACCGTCTCCTGGTGATTGGCCCAAAGTCACACAACGCTTTCATGCCTAAGGCGGGACTAGAACTCACCATCTCCTGGTGCTTGGGCAAAGTCACCCAGCCAGCTTTTGTGGCTAAGGCAGGACTAGAACTCATTGTCTCCTGGTGAATGGCCCAAAGTCACCCAGCCGGCTTTCATGGCTAAGGCGGGACTAGAACTCCCCATCTCCTGGTGATTGGCCCAAAGCCACCCAGCCTACTTTCATGCCTAAGGCGGGCCTAGAACTCATTGTCTCCTGGTGACTGGCCCAAAGTCACCCAGCCGGCTTTCATGGCTAAGGCGGGACTAGAATTCACCGTCTCCTGGTGATTGGCCCAAAGTCACACAACGCTTTCATGCCTAAGGCAGGACTAGAACTCACCATCTCCTGGTGCTTGGGCAAAGTCACCCAGCCAGCTTTTGTGGCTAAGGCAGGACTAGAATTCATTGTCTCCTGGTGAATGGCCCAAAGTCACCCAGCCGGCTTTCATGGCTAAGGCGGGACTAGAACTCACTGTCTCCTGGTGATTGGCCCAAAGCCACCTAGCCCACTTTCATGCCTAGAACTCACTGTCTCCTGGTGATTGGCCCAAAGCCACCCAGCCCACTTTCATGCCTAAGGCGGAACTCACCGTCACCCGCTTTCCAGTAGACAAGACTCTTCTCTTAGACCCTGCCAGCTGAAATCCCTTGGCTGCTGGGGTCCGCGGTGGGCCCATTCTGGCAAAATGAATGTGCCAGGGGAGGGGAGGGGGGGTGGTCCCATTGGTGCGAGGCAGTTCTTCAGATACCCGGGACCCATGCTGACCAATAGGCTTCCTCCTCTTGACATAAGTCCCTCCTTCCCTTCCAAGCCGCAGGGGTTCAAGCAAAGCCAACCCTGGTTAACTCTTCCATCCCGCCCCCAAACAACATTTGGGTTTGGTGGGTTGTGCGGCCCCCGTTACCTTCAGCAAGCTCATCTCCATCTTCAAGGAGTCTCTCTCGCGCCGCACCGCCTCCAGGTCGGCCTGCAGGCCCTGCATTTCGGCCTGCACTTTGGCCAAAACCTGTTGGACATCCAGGGCCTTCTGAGCTTCCCGCTGGGCCACCATCTAGACGGGGGGGGGGGGGGGAGAGAGGAAGAGAAGCAGACAACAAATTACAGGAATAATAATAATAACAATAACAATAGGTGACTTTGGGCCAGTCACCAGGAGACGGTGAATTCTAGTCCCGCCTTAGCCATGAAAGCCGGCTGGGTGACGTTTGGCCAGTCACCAGGAGACGGTGAATTCTAGTTCTGCCTTAGCTATGAAAGCCGGCTGGGTGACTTTTGGCCAGTCACCAGGAGACGGTGAATTCTAGTCCTGCCTTAGCCATGAAAGCCGGCTGGGTGACTTGGAGCCAATCACCAGGAGACGGGGAGTTCTAGTCCCGCCTTAGCCATGAAAGCCGGCTGGGTGACTTTGGGCTAATCACCAGGAGACGGGGAGTTCTAGTCCCGCCTTAGCCATGAAAGCCGGCTAGGTGACTTTGGGCTAATCACCAGGAGACGGTGAGTTCTAGTTCCCCCTTAGCTATGAAAGCCAGCTAACTGAGTTTGGCCCAATCACCAAGAGATGCTGAGTTCTAATCCCACCTTAGCCACAAAAGCCGGCCGGGTGAGTTTGAGGCAGCCCGTCCGTCTCTCTTAGCCTCTACCTGCTTCACAGGGTAACAGTTGTGGGGGAAATAGGACAGAATATTAAGAATGTTTACCGCCTTGGGTTATTTCTAAAAAAAATAACGAAGGTGGGATATAAATAAATATAAATTTTAAAAAAACAAACAAAACAAGCCAAGGCCTAGCCCACACCAGTTACCCAGGGAAATAGGCTCAGAGCGTGCCGGTCAGCCCTGCAGAAATACTTTTGCTGAGGGCCTTTTGGAGAAAATACACTTTAGGCAAGCATTTTCCCCTTCCAGAAGTCTGGACTACACCCCCCAGTATCCCCAGCCAGCCCATTGGCAGGATAGTTGAGGGCGACAGTTAAGTACCGAGTTAGAAAACCCCAGCCCACATCCACACCCAGACATACAATCTGGCATATATTTTACACCAAGGAGTCTTCCAACTTGGCCCTTCGATGACTTGTGGACTTCAATTCCCAGAATTCCTCAGCCAGGCACTGCCTGGCTGAGGAATCCTGGGAATTGAAGTCCACAAGTCATCGAAGGGCCAAGGTGGAAGAGTCCTGTTTTTACACATTCCAGAAACCAGCCCGGCCAATCAGGCAGTGCTCCTCAGCTTTTGACAGTTTGAAGAGGGGTGGACTTCAACTCCCAGAATTCCTCAGCCAGCGTGCCTAGCTGGCTGGCCTATGGAATTCTGGGAGTTTGAAGTCCACCTATCTTCAAACTGCCATGCTTGAGAAACATCGCAATAAAGAATGCCCTTCCCTTTAAGCAACTTCTTTTTAAAAAAAACTCCCAGGAAACAGTTTAAAGCTACACATCCTTATTTTCAGCACCTTTACTTCTTTTTTTTCCATTTTTACCCTGCCTTTCCTCTGAAGCTCAAAGGACACTGAGGGCTAGAAACTTGCCAAGCAGAGTAAAAGCTGGGAAAGGCAGGTAAGGCACCCGAGAAATTGCATTTATTATCCACTAGATTTTTTTTTTAATCCTGTCTTTACAAGTAACTCGAGAGGGTGAATATACTTACGTCTCCTTCCTGCTCCTATTCTCCCCACAACAACAACCCTGTGAGGTGGGTTGGGGTGAGAGAAAGGGACTGTCCACCATGCCTAAGATGGGACTAGAACTCACCGTCTCCTGCTGATTGGCCCAAAGCCACCTAGCCAGCTTTCATGGCTAAAGTGGGACCAGAACTCCCATCTCCTGGTGGTTGGCCCAAAGCCACCTAGCCAGCTTTCATGGCTAAAGTGGGACCAGAACTCCCATCTCCTGGTGATTGGCCCAAAGCCACCTAGCCAGCTTTCATGGCTAAAGTGGGACCAGAACTCCCATCTCCTGGTGATTGGCCCAAAGCCACCTAGCCAGCTTTCATGGCTAAAGTGGGACCAGAACTCCCATCTCCTGGTGATTGGCCCAAAGCCACCTAGCCAGCTTTCATGGCTAAAGCGGGACCAGAACTCCCATCTCCTGGTGATTGGCCCAAAGCCACCTAGCCAGCTTTCATGGCTAAAGCGGGACTAGAACTCCCGTCTCCTGATTGGCCCAAAGCCACCTAGCCAGCTTTCATGGCTAAAGCGGGACTAGAACTCCCGTCTCCTGCTGATTGGCCCAAAGTCACCCAGCTGGCTTTCATATCTAAGGCGGGACTAGAACTCGCCGTCTCCTGGTGATTGGCCCAAAGCCACCCAGCCGGCTTTCCTGCCTGAGGTGGGACTAGAACTCCCAGTCTCCTGGTTTCTAGCCTACTGCCTTCACCACCAAACCAAACTGGTTCTCCAGCCATGCTACGACTCTTAAAACGTCACGTTCCAAGCTGAATCCTCGGTTTAACGACGGGACAGGGGTTTGACCCAGCAGCCTCTTTGCCTCCAACTTGCCAGCCCGAGCCGGCACTTACAGTTTGGGAAGGCCGCCGTTTCCCCTCTGCGCCGGGAGGCCCAATCAGCTGCAGCTCCTCCCAGACCCGGTGCTCCATGGCAAGGCCGCCCTTCCTTGGGGAAGCACCCGAGGATCTGAGTTCTTCCAGGGTGGGGCAGCCCGGCTGGGAAAGGCCCTCGCCCCCCCCCTGCAAAAGTGGGTGGGCGTGGCCCCCTTCCTCCTCTGAGGAGCCCGCAGGTTGGTGGACAAGGAAGTAGGGAGTCTGCAACCAGCTCGGGAGCATTCAGACAACAGGGGGAGGGAGGGAGGAAGGAAGAGAAGGGAGGGAGGAAGGGAGGGAGGGAGGGGAGGAAGGAAGTGAAGGAGGAAGGGAAGAAGGGAGGGAGGGAGGGAAGGAGGAAGGGAAGAAGGGAGGGAGGGAGGGAGGGAGGAAGGAAGGAAGGAAGGAAGGAAGGAAAAAAGAATAACAGAATAACAGACCCGGAGGGCACCTTGGAGGTCATCTAGTCCAACCCCCTGCTCAGACTGGAAACCTTCTACCATTTCAGACAAATAGCTCTCCAGTCTCTTCTTAAAATCTTCCAGTGTTGGGGAAGGAAGGAAGGAAGGAAGGAAGGAAGGAAGGAAGGAAGGAAGGAAGGAAGGAAGGAAGGAAGGAAGGAAGGAAGGAAGGAAGGAAGGAAGGAAGGAGAGGAGAGGAGAAGGAGGAGAATCGAGGGGTCCTTGGTGGTCTCTGAGCTCAGTCATTTTCCTGCAGACATTTCATGAGCCAACTAAGGACCATTATCAGTGCTAGAAGGGAGGAGGAGGAGGAGGAGGAGGAGGAAGGAAGGAAGGAAGGGACGGAGGGAGGAAGAGGAGGAGGAAGACTGTGGGGTCCTTGGTGGTCTCTGAGCTTGGTGATCTTCTTGCAGACGTTTCATGAGCCAACTAAGGACCATTATCAGTGCTAGAAGGGAGGAGGAGGAGGAGGAGGGAGGGAGGGAGGGAGGGAGGGAGGAAGAGGAAGACTGTGGGGTCCTTGCTGCTCTCTGAGCTCGGTCATTTTCCTGCAGACGTTTCATGACCCGACCAGGCAACGTCATCCGTCCTCCTACCGGCCCTCTTACAGCTTCAGGCTGTCGTCTTCCACTTCGCCACGGAACCCAGAGGCTGGTTGGCCGGTTGGGGCTACCTGGACGTCAACCTAAGAAGGGCCTAACTCTGTGCTCCCCCCCCCGCCCCCCCACCCCACCCCGCCACCCCCTTCTACAAACAAGGCTGCCAAAACTCAGCTCGGGCTGAGTTCACCTTCAGCTTCCGGCTGCAGAGGGCAGGCCAGCCCCCCCCGCCCCGAGACACACCAGCCAGGCTAGGCGGTCCGAGAAGAGACTCCCCGCCCTCACCTTCTCCTTCTCCAGATGCAGCCGGCTCTCCTCCTGCGCCCTCTGGTGCTGCTGTTCCAGCTGTTTCTCCCGCTGGGCCCA
Organism: Vipera berus; assembly: GCF_964194415.1. Classification (NCBI taxonomy): domain Eukaryota; kingdom Metazoa; phylum Chordata; class Lepidosauria; order Squamata; family Viperidae; genus Vipera; species Vipera berus. The sequence goes on along the minus strand of NC_138205.1, from coordinate 2,547,839 downwards.
GCTCCTCTGCTGCTCCTCCGCGGTGGCCCGCAGGGCGTCCTGACGGCGACGTTCCGAATCCCACTCGGCTTCCAGGCTCTGCGCCCGGACACGTTCGGCCTCCAGGCTGCAGGAGAGCGTGGACTTCTCCTTCTCCTGGGGGGGGGAGGGATGGGGAGGGGCGGTGAGAGAGGGGGAAATAGGATAAGGGTCAGTTTTGGGCAGCTGCTTTGCAGGAAAAAGCCTTATTCTTGTCTCTCCGTTTAGGGTTAACCCTGCTTTACCGAATAACGGAGCTGGATGGGACCTTGGAGGTCATCTAGTCCAACCCCCTGCTCAGGCAAGGGACCCCTGCGCCATTCCAGACCAACGGCTGTCCGGTCTCTTCTTAAAAACCTCCAGTGTTGGAGCACCCACAAACTTACGGAGGACGCAAGCCGTCCCGCTGATTAGTAATAATCGGTGAATTAAACTTCCAGTTTTAACGCTGATTAATAATAATAATAATAATAATAATAATAATAATAATAATAATAATAATAATAATAATAATCGGTTATTATTCATCAGCGGGTAAACTGAATGAACCATCTAGGGCTGGGGAACCTGTGGGGTTTTACAACAGGGGTCTTCAAACCTGGCAGCTTTTACAACTTGTTGGATTTCAGAATTCTCCAGCCAGCCTTTTT